>NC_041220.1:62450054-62450289 GCF_002837175.3 Physeter macrocephalus
TGGTAGTTTGATAGGGATTGCATTGAATCTGTAGATTGCTTTGGGAAGTAGAGTCATTTTCACAATGTTGATTCTTCCAATCCAAGAACATGGTATATCTCTCCATCTATTTGTATCTTTTATTTCTTTCATCAGTGTCCTATAGTTTTCTGCATACAGGTCTTTTGTTTCCCTAGGTAGGTTTATTCCTAGGTATTTTATTCTCTTTGTTGCAATGGTAAATGGGAGTGTTTCC
>NC_041220.1:62450631-62455780 GCF_002837175.3 Physeter macrocephalus
CTGTAATTTTCTTTTTTTTTAGTATCTTTGTCTGGTTTTGGTATCAGGGTGATGGTGGCCTCATAGAATGAGTTTGGGAGTGTTCCTTCCTCTGGCAGGCAGATTCTTAACCACTGCGCCACCAGGGAAGTCCCTGAACTTCTAAATTTTTAACAAAATGTTATTGAAGAATAGTTGATTTACAATGTTGTGTTTAATTTCTGCTGTACTGCAAAGTGACTCAGTTATACATACTTATATTGTTTTTTATATTCTTTTCCATCATGGTTTATCACAGGTAAATTATTTGTTTTTTAACTAAACTAATTTTATACAGTATATTTTAAGTATGGATGCCAAAAGTTTATACACATATTTTGACTTATTTTTGAGAGTAACACTTGGTTTAGAGCTACCAAATGGTTGAAAAGCACAAGGAGGGGAAAATGAACTACTTCAACTTCCTAGGGAAAATAAATAGAGATTTTGGCTAGCATAACTAAAGAGACACTAAGGAAAAATTTAATGGCAGCTGGCAAGAATAATTGTTCCTTGCCTCCTCCACTCCTCCTACCTGTTTCTTATTGCTTGCTTTTAGAAATGCTTGAATAGAATATATTTACGGGGAAGAAATGAAGAACAAGGCATTCCTCTTGAATACTTAGAGAAGCTTCACTATAAGCATGAAAGCTGGCTCCTGCATAGAACACTAAAGTAAGACTTCCTTATTCTTATTTACTATTCATTTTAAATTCCTTTATCAAATTTTAATCCAAATCATGTATAATTTTTCATTTTCAGCCATTTTTATTTATTAGTATTGTAGGATCTCCCAGAATTAAGTATGGATTTTGATTCTTTTTATTGCAATGAGATCCTATTTTCTTAAAGTTTTTATAGCTAATCTCCCCCCGCAGTATTTACAGCATAATATATGGAATTTCACCTTAAGGGATAAAGTAGGAAATATATCTGTGTATATTATTTAGGTACAAGCATACCTTGTTGTATAGCACTTCACTTTATTATGCTTCGCACATGCTGCATTTCTTATAAATGGAAGGTCTGTGGCAACCCTGTGTCAAGCAAGTCTGTTGGCACCATTTTTCCAACAGCATTTCCTAATGTTGTGTCTCTGCATCACATTTTATAAATTCTTGCAGTATTTTAAACCCTTCACCAGCAAAAAGATTATGACTCTAAAGGCTCAGATGATGGTTAGCATTTTTTAGCAATAAAGTATTTTTAAATTAAGGTATGTACATTTTTTTTAGACATAATGCTATTGCACACTTGATAGACTGCAGTATAGAGTAAATGTAACTTTTGTATGCACGGGGAAACCAAAAAATTTGTGTGACTTGCTTTGTTGCAATATTTGCTTTGTTGTGATATTCACTTTATTGCAGTGGTCTGAAACCAAACCTGCAGTATCTCTGAGATATACCATACTCTTTCAGAGAGAATTTTAATATATTTTAAGTTTGTTTCTTAGATCACTGTACTTTGTCATTAGTCAGTTCTTGGTTCAGATGCATCTCACTTATTAGTATGCAACCTTAGACAATCTCTGAGCCTCAGAGTGACCTCCCTGAGCTTTAGTTTTCTCATCTATAAAATGCAAACATTCCTGGACTTCCTTGGTGGCACAGTGGTTAAGAATCCGCCTGCCAATGCAGGGGACACAGGTTCGAGCCCTGATCTGGGAAGATTCCACGTGCCGTGGAGCAACTAATAAGCCCATGCGCCACAATTACCAAAGCCCTTGCACCTAGAGCCTGTGCTCCGGAACAAGAGAAGCCACCGCCCACGCTTCGCAATGAAGAGTAGCCCCTGCTCTCCACAAGTAGAGAAAGCCCATGAGCAGCAACGAAGACCCAACGCAGCCAAAAATAAATAAATTAATGTATTTTAAAAAAAAGACAGCAAAATTCTAAGAAAAAGCAAACATTCCTACTTTATGGTATGACTTTGGTTTCTGAGGAGAATTACATTTCACAATGCCTAACTTTATATATTTTATACCTGAGATTTTTAGACATGTATAGTAAATCTAGGTGAGAAAGAAGGGGCTGCCAGATGAAGTACTTGGCAGGATAATTTTAATATAAAATGATTGATAACATTTTGTTTTCCAGTGAAGACATAATAAATTTTTAGTATTTCTCTTTTATTTGTTGCTTTTTCTAATTATTTTGTTCATCTCTCTCTTTTCAAACAGAACCAACTTTGATTATCTACAAGAAGTGCCTATCTTAACACTGGATGTTAATGAAGATTTTAAAGACAAACACGACAGTCTGGTTGAAAAGGTAGATTTATACAAAGACTATAAATAATGTTTGTTTTGTCTTGTCTAAAGAAGTGTTCTAACTTTGTGAGAAAACAATTTTCTAAGGAAAGATTACATAAAGTTATATTAAGAGACAGTTAAGAGCTTTAGAGTGATTTAGACTGTTTAGATTCTCATCTTAACTTCAACTTCTAGCTTTGTAGCCTTAGCTAAAATGAGGACCTTCTTTATCCTTTAGTTTCTTTATCTGTATTATAGGGGTAACCACGTTAACAAAAGTTCTTGCTCACTCTCCTCTGCTTTGTTCCCTTTTCTTCCCCTCTTCCCTATACCACCAATCTTTAGATAATAATAAACTATTTGTGAAATTAATCTTTTTCAACTAAATTCAGTATGGAAGATGTTTGAAGCTGTAGGATATAGATCTCATCCATTTTTCTACTAACTAGAGTCTTGAGATTAAAGATTTTTAGTTTTGAGTTCTATTTGGGACCTTGTCAGTGATAACTTGGCACTGCCTAGTCATTGAGTCATTGTCCTTATCAGAGTTGATCTATCCTCCATATATTTGGAAGTTGACTATATTTATAAAGTGAGTGGTGCTCATATTCATAAAGGGACTTGCAGAGAACCTATTGATGAACACTTGAGCGAGAATAGTAATGGGATTTGTATAACAAATATCCTTATATCCATGTTAATTAACTTAGTGATCTAAGAGCTAAAGAAGAAGCCACATTTTTTTGTTGTTTGTTTAGTTTTGAGAGAAATTTTATTTTTATTTTTTCCTGTCACAAAATGTCTGCTGTTTACTACAATAGGTATTTAACATTTATAAGGGATGTATCTCAAGAATTTTGAAAATCTCACCTTTATCGATAACTACTGTAGCATATAGTTGTTTTTCCCATGATATAAAGAAAAGCATATCTGGAAAATTCAAGTGACCTCTTCATACTAATTTAATGATGTTAAAAAACATAGTACAGAATTCACTTGTGATACTGTTAAAATAAAATAAATAAAATTAAGTCAGCCATTGCAGTACTAACAGCCAACCATCATTTTAACTAGATGAATCTGTAAAACCACTTTTTAATTTTATCTAACACTTCTGTATTTTGATTAATGATCACCATTTCATATTATTATTTATTTTTGGTTTAATTAGTTTTGCTAGAAGTTTGCTTTCTTTTTCAGGTATCTTTGCAAGGCAATAATCTTTGTCTATTCAGGAGAATTACTGTGCAGTCTAGAATATGTAGAGAGCAGTATCTTGAATTGTGACGTTGGCCAGTTGGCTAAGTTCATTCACTACTTATATGACCTTTCTTCACATACTAATATTACAGTGTGTATATATGGTTCAGATTTGTGCTTCAGAAAAATTATAAATCTGTTACATAGATTACATACATAATCAGGACCTTTAGACTTATTAAACTGTTGCAATTATTAATGTTATCAATACTAAAGCTGCACATGTCAGTAGTCTGTGGTATTATTAAGAGATAATAAAATTAGTGTTATGGCTCTTATAGAACTATATCAATCTTAGATGTAAATTTAATAACTCCTGTGATGACATTTTAGGTCATTCATCTTCTAATACTGAAGTATTTGTTAATATTTCTTTTGAAACTAAATGATATGGCTTTGTGATAGAGTTACTTATACAGTTGAGGTCTTCAACTGTGTAGATACTTTTAATTGAAAATGAATATTAGATATCTCAAATTAGCCAAGGAATTATATTAATATTTTTTTCCTCCCCTCAGGTAAAAGAATTTTTGAGCACTTTGTGATCTTGCTGAAGACTACAGGCAGCCAAATGATTACACATACTTCAGCTTTGTGTATCTTCATAGGTCCATATTCATACAAGTCTCTCGTCTAAACCCAAGTTTTTAACTATTTTTGTTCCAAGAAAAAAAATTTTTTTAATGAATCCTATACAAAAGTTTATAGCTAGTTTTTCTTTTTTCTTTTTCTTCTTTTCTTTTTTGGGGCTTTAAAAAAAGAAAGATATTTAAGTATCCCTTACAACAAGAAGTCTGGAGGTAGATGGTTCCGGAATCATTTTAGTGGTTAAGCTGCATCATAAAGGACCCAGCCTCCTGTCTTTCTCCTCTATTATCCTCCTCAGCCAGTTGACTTTTTTTTTTTTTTCTGGTGCTTCTCATCTCACTGACCAATTTCTTAACTACAAACTTTAATGTTACATAGTAAATGGTAATGTGTCCTGTGTAAATTAGTGTACCTGTTAAAAATTGAAAAGTGGAATTTAAGGAATCCCTAGAAAAAGTATGATGAGGTTTTATTTTAAATACTTTTGATCAGATGCCTTCCCTTCTACCTTAATTTATGTGGAAGATAAGACCAGGTTTAGTATTTAATTACTTCACTGATTTATTAATGTGCCTATAATACATTTGTAGAGAAGCAGGTTAGACTTTGTTCCCGGTTTGTAATGGCATAACTTATAAATCATTTAATATTTTTCCTTCCTTTGTTTCTACATCTGTGGTATGAGTGAGGCTTCATCTTTTGCATGGGATTTTGTAGGATTAAAGAGAAAATGTTTCTATACTTAAAAGATAACTGAAGATTATTACATGAATAGAAAGATTGAATTTATTTGGAACTTAAATAGCTACCTGCTTTTTCCCTTCTCAGACCATTCTTTTAGAATGGAGTATTACTATTATAGTTAAAAGATTGGTTTAAACTATGATTGTCTTTAAGTCATTTGAGGTGGAATTATAGTTTTCCTTAATTTCTTCCCTTTTTTTTTTTTTTGCGGTACGCGGGCCTCTCACTGTTGTGGCCTCTCCCGTTGCGGAGCACAGGCTCCGGACGCGCAGGCTCAGCGGCCAT
>NC_041220.1:62455855-62464727 GCF_002837175.3 Physeter macrocephalus
AGGCTCAGCGGCCATGGCTCACGGGCCCAGCCGCTCCGTGGCATGTGGGATCCTCCCGGACCGGGGCACGAACCCGTGTCCCCCGCATCGTCAGGCAGACTCTCAACCACTGCGCCACCAGGGAAGCCCCTCTTCCCATTTTTATAGGTAAAATGTTAGTGGGACATAGTGAGGGATACATTTTTCCACTTTATTTTTTATTGATGCTATACTGGGAATGAGTAGTCTTTCTTTATACTTAGTGAGCTGTCAAAAGGGAAACTGAAGACAAGGTAGATTTTCTTCCTAGCAGTTAAGTCTGTTTAGTTAGTCCCAGCTCTTATTTCCTGCCTCCTACTTTCCCTACTGTCTGGATTAATTAAGCAGCCTACCATTTAAAGTTTTATTTAAAAGTAAATAAAAGTCACACATTTCTACTTTGAGAACATCATTATCACTTTTCACTTCACAGTTTGCTTTGCTTCTCTGTTGGATTATACCTGAAGTTTTTTTCCCCCTCCTTTAAGAGAAATTACTGATAAAAATGATCTTGCTTTGGGCTTCCCTGGTGGCGCAGTGGTTGCGCGTCCGCCTGCCGATGCAGGGGAACCGGGTTCGCGCCCCGGTCTGGGAGGATCCCACGTGCCGCGGAGCGGCTGGGCCCGTGGGCCATGGACGCTGAGCCTGCGCGTCCGGAGCCTGTGCTCCGCAACGGGAGAGGCCACAGCAGAGGAAGGCCCACATACCACCAAAAAAAAAAAAAATGATCTCGCTTTATGTTATATATCTTGAAAGCATTATCATATTTTGTTGATTATTTGTTAGTAAATACATATATTAATAAAGAAGGCAAGGGGTAAAATAGTTGTAATTTAAAAAAATCTGCATGGGTTCATTTTAGGTCTGTATATATAGATTTAGGTCTGTACGTATAGATTTCTTTCAACTTTGTTTAGTTAAGGTGTGCAGTGTGCAGTGTGTTTTCTTTGTATTTAACCTTTCTACTTGACATTTTAGAAAAATTCTGTGGTTTTAAATGAGAGGAAGAGTTACTTTTACTTTTAAACTATCATTTTCCTTTTTAAAATATCATTTCTTGTTTTTGGTTTCTTGATATTCAAAGATGATAATTTAGTGAGTTAAACAGTTTAGATGCACTGATCTTTGAAAAAGAGACTTGTTTCAAATCTATAATTGCCGTAAATATTTAAATTGTCTCATGATATTGTATAGATTTGTTTTTGTTTGATATAAATGAATTTGTTACTAAATTAAATATTTGCTTAATAAATAAGTAAAAATATCATGAACTCTAATGTAGCTACACTCATTGAAATGATTGCATCTCTTTTAGAATTAAAATTTATTCTACTTTTGAAGAAAATTATGAATATATAAAGATTGACAGTGGTTTATATAAATTAACATTGACTCTATTTTAAGTGGAGACACATTTCAGAGATTTTCCATAACCTTTAAAAATGTTTAGCTTAATGGCTTTTTTTTTTTTTTTTTGTGGTACGCGGGCCTCTCACTGCTGTGGCCTCTCCCGTTGCGGAGCACAGGCTCCGGACGCGCAGGCTCAGCGGCCATGGCTCACGGGCCTATCTGCTCCGCGGCATGTGGGATCCTCCCGGACCGGGGCACGAACCCGTGTTCCCTGCATCGGCAGGCGGACTCTCAGCCACTGCGCCACCAGGGAAGCCCTTAATGACTTTTTAAATCTGTAAAATTGAAAAGAAGCTTAAAAAATTATTATTTGTCATGACTTAAAATAAAAGCTGTACCACTGGGTGAGCACAAGGGTATTGAGCCTAGTGGTCTGCATTATCTCTTGAATCCTGTCTCCCCTATCAGATCATCTTTCTTCAAAGTATATGTACTACTTTTTATAGTTTACTCTTCTAAGAAGGTGATTAATTGTATAAGACTTATCCCTTCGTTCAGAGATTTCTCATCTTTTATGCCTGAAACTTAGAGCAGTGTTTACCAAGCCCCTAGAAATCAGGTCTGTTCTATTTTAAAAGACAAGAAGTCCCAAAGTGTTTTTTACATAGAGGTATAAATCTCATTACCTACAGAAAAATGCTAGATAAGTTGCTTAAAGTATTTACAAATCCTGGTAGATAATAGCCTTCCTCATTTGAAAAATCTTACCTCTTTCCTTCATTTATTTATTTATTATTTTATTTTATTTTATTTATTTATTTTTTTGCTGCATTGGGTCTTCCTTGCTGCGCGCAGGCTTTCTCTGGTTACGAGTGGGGGCTGCTCTTCGTTGCGGTGCGCAGGCTTCTCATTGCGGTGGCTTCTCTTGTTGCGGAGCATGAGCTCTAGGCCCACGGGCCTCAGTAGTTGTGGCTCGCGGGCTCTAGAGTGCAGGCTGAGTAGTTGCGGTGCACAGGCTTCGTTGCTCCGCGGCGTGTGGGATCTTCCAGGACCAGGGCTCAAACCCGTGTCCCCTGCACTGGCAGGCGGATTCTCAACCACTGCGCCACCAGGGAAGCCCTTACCTCTTTCCTTTGAAAAATTTTTTTTTTGGGGAGGAAATAATTTTAGATTCACAAAAGTTGCAAAATTATTAGAGTTCCTGTGTACACCCATGGTAACATTTTACTTAACAATAGTGTATTATCATGACTAGGAAATTGACTTTGGTATACTACTGTTAACTAAACTACAGAACTTATTTTTAATAGTTTTTATTTTCATTTTTTAGAACAGTTTTAGGTTCACAGGAGAATTGAGTGGAAAGTACAGAGTTCCCATGTACTCTCTGCCCCCATACTTGCACAGCCTCCTCCAATATCAACATCCCCCAACAGAGTGGTATGTCTGTTATAATCAATGAACCTACATTGACACATCATTACCACTCAAAGTCCATAGTTTGCATTAGGATTTACTCAGTATTGTATCTTCTGTGGGTTTTGACAAATGAATAATGACATGTAACCACCATTGTAGTATCATACAAAATAGTTTCCCTGCCCTGAAAATCCTCTGTGTCTGCTCATCCCTCTCCCCTAAACTCTGGCAATCACTCATGTTTTTATTGTCTCCATAGTTTTGCCTTTCTTCAGAATGTCATAGAGTTGGAATCATTCAGTAGGGAGCTTTTTCAGTGGCTTCTTTCACTTAGTAACTTGCAGTTAATTTCCTCCATGTCTTCTCATGGCTTGATAGTTCATTACTTTTTAGCACTGAAAAATATTCTGTTGTCTGGATGTACCATAGTTTATCCTCTCACCTACTGAGGGACATCTTGGTTGCTTCCAAGTTTTGGCAATTATGAATAAAACTACTTTAAACATCGGTGTACAAGTTTTTATGAGGACATAAGTTTTCAGTTCATTTGAGTAAATTCCAAGGAGTGCAATTGCTGGATCATATGGTAAGAGTTTGTTTAGGTTTCTGAGAAATTGCCAAACTGTCTACCAAAATGGTGGTATCATTTTGCCTTTCCACCAGCAATGACTGAGAGTTCTTGTTGCTTTACATCCTTGCCAGCATTTGTTGTCAGTGGTTTGGATTTTGGGCATTCTAATAGGTATGTTGTTGTATCTTATTTTAATTTGCAATTCCCTAATGACATGATGTTAACCATCTTTCCATCTGTGTATCTTCTTTGGTGAGGTGTCCGTTAAAGTCTTTTGTCTTTTTTAAATTGGGTTCATTTTCTTAATACTAAGGCTTAAGAGTTCTTTGTATGTTTTAGGTAATAGTCCTTTATCAAATATGTCTTTTGCAAATATTTCTCCTGTCTATGGTTTATCTTATTCTCTTGACATTGTCTTTTGCAGAGCAGAAGTTTTTAATTTTAATGAAGTCCAGCTTATCAATGATTTCTTTCATGGATCATACCTTTTGTTTTGTTTTTTAATTTAATTTAATTAATTTATTTATTTTTGGCTGCGTTAGGTCTTCGTTGCTGAGTGCAGGCTTTCTCTAGTTGCAGGGGCTACTACTCTTCGTTGCCATGTGCGGGCTTCGCATTGCAGTGGCTTCTCTTTTGTGAAGCACAGGTTCTAGGTGCGCGGGCTGCAATAGTTGTGGCTTGCGGGCTCTAGAGCGCAGACTCAGTAGTTGTGGCACATGGGCTTAGTTACTCCGCAGCATGTGGGATCTTCCCAGACCAGGGCTCGAACCCATGTCCCCTGCATTAGCAGACAGATTCTTAACCACTGCACCACCGGGGAAGCCCCATACCTTGTGTTGTATCTGAAACATCATCACCGTATCCAAGGTCATCTAGGTTTTCTCCTATGTTATCCTCTAGGAGTTTTATAATTAATGCATTTTATTTTTAGATCTATGATCCATTTTGAGTTAATTTTTATGAAGGGTGTACGATCTGCATCTAGATTCATTTTTTTGCATGTGGAGGTCCAGGTGTCAGCACTATTTGCTGAAAGACTAGCTTTGTTTAATTGAATTGCCTTCGCTTCTTTGTTGAAGATCAGTTGACTATAATTATGTGGCTTTATTTCTAGGCTCTCTATTCTGTTTTATTTTTTATTTTATTTTATTTTATTTTTGGCCGTGACATGCGTCATGTGGGATCTTAGTTCCCCCACGAGGGTTCAAACCCGTGCCCCCTGCAGTGGAAGGATGGAGTCTTAACCACTGGACTGACAGTGAAGTCCCTACTGTAGCTTCATATTAAGTCTTGAAGTTGGGTAATTTTGCATTTCCTAGAGGTATGAGCTACTTAGGTTTAGTAACACTTTGGGTGCTTTTTGAGGTTATCCTAATAAGGTTTTTCTCCTTTTAAGAATTTATTTGTATAATGAAATCATTTTTTCTCATCTTCAGTTAGAGAGTAGAATATTGAAAAATGAAGGCAGGTTTGATATAATTCATTTTTTTCCTTATTCTGTGTAGTGCCTTGGAATGTTGTTATTAATTATAAAATTTATTAGTACTGAGATTAGTAATGCCGAAAATGTTTAAATACAGTCTTCCTCCATAAGAGCTGTTCAGTAATAACTTTCTACCATAACATCTTTTAAATGATTATATCATTGTTCAGACAATCACCTTTTTTTTTCTCCTTGGGTATAAAGACTCTTCCTACTATAAAATATACTAAACAAGTATGCAATAAAGAACAATATTTAAACATTTCCAGCTCAGAAAAAAACATAATAATTTACTTGACACTACACAGAGATTATCATTTTGAACACACTTGAACTGTACATCAGGTAATTTTGCTTTGCATAAGTATGTGAAATGAGAGGAATGAAAAAGTTATATCTTTTAGGACTCTCGTCTGTTATATGTAGATGCCATTTCCATGTGTTTTGAAGTTTCCTAAAGGTTTTTTTTGTGTTATAACTTAATTTTAAGTGGAGTTTGAATGCCAGATAACCATTAGTCCCCAAAAGGGTGGAAGATTGGTGGGGGGAAATGGTACAGAAAGCAAAACTCACCTTCCAAAGAATGATTTCTTTATTCCTCTCCTCCACCAACCATCACTGACTATCAAATTTTCTTCCTTGGCAAGTGCAGTAAACCTTGTTTACAATATATTTTATGCACAATCTATATGTGTATTTCTTGTGAACTTGTTATTATTCAATCGATACATTTTTGGTATCTTAGGATATAATATAATGTGCCCCCATTAAAATTAATGGAAGATATTTCACTTAAAGCTTTTTACTTAGTGACAGCTTTTTTTTCAGTAATAAAAAGACATTAAGTGAGGGACAGGTATGTAATTTGAATTCGATTCAGTTTTACATACTCCCTTTCCCCCACCTTTTAAAAAATTACTGTGACTGCAGCTCTGTAATTGTATGTTTAATGAGGTATAAATTCTTAATATGATATTGATGTTCTCAGAATATTTTGTATGAATGAAGATTTGGGTTTGGTTCAAAGATTTCACAAAAAATTAACACCAAGTTCTGTTTTGGCAGATTTTGAATTGATAGATATCAAAGTGTTTCTTTTAAGAATTAAGACCATCCTCAAAGAAGATAATTATCAATATGCCTACTCTTTGAATTCATTTAATTTTAGTTCTGTGCCTAGAATAAAATAAGTACTACACAGATCAATGTCCATTGTACTAGAATATAAAAGGTGACAATTAGAAGTCAAACTAGGTAACAGTACCTTAGTTTTTGGTTTATGTTTTTATGATTACCTTAAAAATATTTTAGGTATAGAAGAACAAGTACCATAAATAGAATAAAAGAATCATTAAATATCAGATATTAAAATCCTTTCTTAACCATTGTAACTTAGACTTTATGGTAGACAAAATTTATCACCCTTTTACAGATGTGAGAGGCCGAGGGATTTCTCAAGATCCCACAAAGACTAAAGCTGAAACAAACCCAGATATTTTGACTCTCTAGAGTGGGGTTTCATTTTATTTTAGCGAGTAGCGACTCTAGTTTTACTTCTGCTCTTTATATCTAGGGTCATTTTTCTTTCCGTCCCTAACTCTGTCTAGTATTTCATGCCCATTTAAAGTAGCAATTTGAAAATAAAAATCCGATAACAAAAGTAGTTTAAGCCCATGATTATTTTATAGTGAAATCAGTAATTGTAGCCCTTTGCCACATGAGGTCATTATATACTTGGTTCTTTCCTCTGCTCTGCCTCTAATCCAAGCATCATAATCTTGATGATGAGTGGTTGGGAAAACATAGGAGCTGATGAGAGGTCTTTTGCATTGCCAGAGCAAAAGCATTAATTGATTAATAAAAACTTTATTGAGTGAGATTTTATGTGTACAGATGTTGGGGAGGGAAGATTTTACCATGATCCCTTGTTTAATAAGATTCATTCAAAGATAAGGCATCTTCTAAAGCTGCCATTTTGTCCTTGCTGTTAACTGTCAGCTAGAGTGGAATCATTTTATATTAGAAGAGTAAATTAGGAAATTGGCTAATGTTATAAAACAATTTATGCTTCACTTGGCTCAGCAACACTATTTGGTATGTTGTACAGAGCTTAGAATACTAGTTATCAAATTCCTGCCTTGGGGACAGAATAGATGGTATGGGCATAAGTTATTATTTTGCTGATGGTTGACATAAACTGGTTGCTAGATTAGTAAGTGAAATAAACTTGTTAAGTATGATAACTAATTTTTAACAGACTGACCTTAAATCGACAATTGAATATTGTCCTTTTCAGAATAGTTACCTTGAGAGACTATACGTTTATTCCAAAGATTCTGCCATTATTCAAAGCACTCTTGGATCAGAGTTTAGAATCTGAGTTATATAACTGTTTAAATGTGATTCAGGTTCTTTTTGTGTGTGTGACTGGATATAGTATTTTGTTTTTTTTAAATGACCATAAATCATTTAGTGACGAATCTAATGAACAAAATGGATAGTAAAACTTGAAAAAAGCTGCTTTTGGCCATAAAAGAAGGTAACAGTAAGGCACTTAGATTTCTTTTCTTGTTCAGTTTATGAAATATATGTGAAGGAAATTCATACATTTTTTGCTAATTCAAATGTTTTTGACTAACGGCAGACTCTAAACAACACGTAACTTATTGGTATGGTTGCTTTGAAGGCAATCCTTAGTACAAGGTTCTCGTATAGTTAAAAAAAAAAACCAAACAAACCCAAACATTGTGTCCTATTATGTTTACATTCAGTATATACCAACAGTCAGCTGTTGTTAAGTAAGAATTTATCTTTAGTATTTTTAACATCACAGAGGCAGTAATGATTAAGAACACAGACTCCCAAGACAGACTGCTGGCTTCAAATCCTGGCCCTGCCACTTATTGTCTAACGTTAGGCAAGTCATTATAATCTTGGGAAAGTAATATTTTAAAATTTCTTTATAAGAGGGCCATAAGTAATAGTACCTACTTATAAAGTTGTGCAATTTTAATGTGTAGTGTATATAAAGCACTTAGAACAATGCTCAATGCATGTTAGCCATTACTATTAGTACTTTTATTTCCTTTCATTCAATATCTTGGTTGCTGAAAACATCTGGAAAATTGGTAAGTTTGTGCAGTTATAAAAAAAAAAAAAGTGAATAAAGTGGAACTATAGTAGGATAATCACTATATTTTTTGAGTGGAAATAGTTATGGTGTGTGGAGAGAGAGAGTCACCAAACTTCATTGTTGTTACCTCTGGTGAGTGGGATTGGAGTGGTAGTTGAGATTCTTGGGAGAAAGTTTTCATTTAATATTAAATTTATTCATTCAGCAAATATTTATTGATCTTTTATGCATGCCAGGGACTGATGAAAGAACATCTAAGTTGTTAGGAGTCACTCTTCCCCTTGAGGAAGTTTGAAGTGATAAAGGAGATTAAGTTGCTTAAGTTCTTAGCATTTTCCTTTATTTTTATTTTCTGTGCTTTTTACTTTTTGAGTGGTGCTGAATATAAACATTTTTGATATCTCCATTAATGTTTCAGAAAATTATGATTTTTCATTTCTGAATGTAAACATTCTTTGAAATAAAGTAGCTTTATTTTCAGATTATAAAATTAATAAATATTTGTTATGGAGAACTCTCAGGAGAATTTGATGTTTGATATTTCTAACACCAAGAGAACTTCCTTCTCTTGGTAAGTAGATGAGATTAATAGGCTATGGTTTCTCAACCCAGTTGAAGAATGGGCAGAAGACCTAAATAGACATTTCTCCAAAGACCTACAGATGGCCAACAGGTGCATGAAAAGATGATCAACATTGCTAATTATTAGAGAAATGCAAATCAAAACTACAATGAGGTACTACCTCCTACCGTTCAGAATGGCCATCATTAAAAAGTCTACAAATAACAAATGCTGGAGAGGGTGTGGAGAAAAGGGAAGCCTCCTACACTGTTGGTGGGAATGTAAATTGGTGCAGCCCCTTGGAAAACAGTATGGAGGTTCCTCAAAAAACTAAAA
>NC_041220.1:62464889-62525606 GCF_002837175.3 Physeter macrocephalus
CACAGACCTACTAGAGAATGGACTTGAGGACACGGGGAGGGGGAAGGGTAAGGTGTGACAAAGTGAGAGAGTGGCATGGACATACATACACTACCAAATGTAAAATAGATAGCTAGTGGGAAGCAGCCACATAGCACAGGAAGATCAGGTCGGTGCTTTGTGACCACCTAGAGGGGTGGGATAGGGAGGGTGGGATAGGGAGGGAGTCGCAAGAGGGAAGAGATATGGGGATATATGTATATGTATAACTGATTCACTTTGTTATAAATCAGAAACACCATTGTAAAGCAATTATACTCCAATAAAGATGTTAAAACAAAAGATGTGGTACATATATACAATGGAATATTACTCAGCAGTAAAAAAGAACGAAGTAATGCCATTTGTAGCTACATGGAGGGGCCTAGAGATTGTCATACTGAGTGAAGTAAGTCAGACAGAGAAAGACAAACATCATATGATATCACTTATATGTGGAATCTAAAAACATGGTACAAATGAACTTATTTACAGAAAAGAAATAGAGCCACAGATATAGAAAATGAATTTATGGTTACCAAGGGGGAAAGGGGGCAGGGAAGGATCAATTGGGAGATTGGGATTGACGTATACACACTACTATATATAAAATAGGTAACTAATTAGAACCTATTCTATAGTGCAGGGAACTATATTCAATACTCTGTAATGACCTATAGAGGAATAGAATCTAAAAAAGAGTGGGGTTATGTATAACTGATTCACTTTGCTGTACAGCAGAAACTATCACAACATTGTAAATCAACTATACTCCAATAAAAATTAATTTAAAAGATGTGGTACATTTATACAATGGAATACTACTCAGCCATAAAAAAGAATAAAATAATGCCATTTGTAGCAGCATGGATGGGTCTAGAGATGATTATACTAGTGAAGTAAGTCAGAAAGAGGAAGGCAAATATCATATGATATCACTTATATGTGGAATCTGAAATATGACATAAATGAACTTATCTACAAAACAAACAGACTCACAGACATAGAGAACAGACTTGTGGTTGCCAAGGGGGAAAGGGAGTTATATATGTAACTGAATCATTTTGCTGTACAGTAGAAATTAACACAGCATTGTAAATCAACTACAATAAAATACATTTTAAAAAATAGGCTATGGTTTTTATCTATTGTTTTTAAGCAAGATCTATAAGGATGTTTGTACCCCTTCCTAGAAGATATGTTGCAACAAAGAGCACTCTCAATGTCTATAAATTATCCTTAGTCTGTTTAGAAATTGCCCTTGCTCTTTCTATTTTCTTATTTAAGTAAAAGAACATTATGATTAGTGTTATGAGTCCAATATTTCTGCCCCGGGGAAGTGATAAAAACCAAAATTCTGAATTCTGTATTGAAAATGTAATAATACAGAGTTTTTTAAACTAAGATTGGATTATTAGCAAACTTTATTGACTTTTATGTTTAGTGATAGATACTTAATGGGCATAAATTGAAAGTTGTAAATTAGAATTTTGGTATATTAATTTTTTCCATTGATTTATAATTTGAGCTTTTTTTTTTACTTGATTTCTGTTGGCATTGAGAATAAACCTAAACATTTTTCTTTTCTTTATAAAAGTACAACATGCCCATTAAAACAATTTGGACATTGCAGAAATATTGAAATAAGGTAATCCCTAGATCCTATCATTCAGAGGTACCAACCTAGGAGACTCTTGCCTTCCAGCTTTATGCACTTACATCTACAAAGAAACATTTTTCTTTTTTACTAAATTGAGGTCATGCTATTATAGATTCAATATTATGTCCTGCTTTTTTTTACCTTAAAGTATATTGTAAAAAAATTTCTTACATCTAAGTTATTTTTGAAAATTTAGTTAAACCCATAATTTCTTGGCTCTGTAAAATTTGAAATGTTAGAAAATATGAGAAGAAAGAAAATCTATAATCCTGCCACTGAGACTTAGCTACTTACACATTAGTATTTCCTGCTAAACTGTTTCTTTGTTCCCACCTTCAAACAAAACTTAAATATCCATGGTAACTCTTTATTTAATTTCTTTTGTTAAATGAATAATCATTTTGAAAAATGGACTTCTTTAAAGAAATTTATATATAATTAATATGATTTGTAAATTCATATTTTCACATTTTGTAGAACTTTTGCATTTGTAAAGGACCTCTAATTCAAATTTATTGTAACATTTTCTCTATAAAATATATTTGTACATGCTTACATGTGTGTGTGAAAGTTAAATCCTTAAGTGCTGTTTTATGTTGGAATCTTTAGGGAGAGAGTACGTGTGTGCATGTGTGTTTGTGCACGTGTGTGACAAATGTAGAATTTGAAGACACACTTTTTTATCTGGCTGGGCTTGGGTAAGCTTCAACTTCTGTGAGCCTCAGTCTTCTCATTTCTCAAGTTGTAATAGTAGGACCTTCCCAAGGTACAGGCTTGTTGTAAGGAGCCAGTAAAATCTGTGAAAGGACCTCTTTTATTATAAAACATACAAATGTTAATAGTTATTATTTAAGGGGCTCTAGGAAAGAAAAATAAAAGGCAAAGGCAGTCCTTGATTCCATCAAGTTATGGTCAGATTTCCTATCAGAGTAGGTGGAAATTGGGTATGGGAACCTTGCTGTAAGAAACGCAGAATATAGTTTTGCATTGAATTTCGCATCTTTCTTACTAGCAAAAGGTACAGATTATCCTAACAGACCACATGTCTAGATTTTAGGGCAAGAGAGAATGTAATTCTTTTTGTACCATTTTAATTTTGAACAAGCCATGTTTATGGTACCTAGCTCTTAGAAAAAATAAAAAGAACAGGAGAGAAATGGTATATCTGCCCACCACCGTCTGCTATTTTTAGATTGGCTAGGAAGCCCTATTTGGCCGCCTTTGCCCATGTCATTTGGCAACTCTTGAGCCTGCATCATTCAGAGATAAAAGAAGCTTAGAAGGTGGAAAACTGAATTTCTTTGATTTTCCAGTCATCATTGATGAAAAAATATATCACCACAAGCAATTTGAAGGACATTGGCTGTAAGTAAAACAATAAGTGTTTTCATTTAGTGAGATGGGCTTATGCGACACAAAAGACATGACGTATTTCCACCTTTCTGCCTTAATAGTGGGTGAGGAAGGTATGAACCTTCTGTCCTGGTTTGATTTTTATTTATTATCAAGAGAAATAATGGTTTAGAAAAAGATGCAAATACTGTGCATATATATATATATATATACAAATATATATATATGCTTATATATTTTTATGGCCTTTTAGAATAAAATTCTTAGAAAAGAAAGGGAAACTATGAATGTCAAGGAAAGAAGCACAGAAACAATCTGGGAAATGACAGATTTTAAGATTAATGTACTAAGATGAATTTGAAAACTAAAGAAAGTAAATAGAGAAATCTAATTTTCCATTTACTTGGATAAGGGACATAATATTATACCCATGGATCAGTTTTAAATGAGCATACATTTGGACATTTTATAGGTAATAGAATTTAACCTGTTTTATCTGTGGTATCTATAAAGTGTTCTGAAACATTTCTATTGTTGGATATAGTAATTTACCAAAAGCTCTAGTAAAAGTCAGGTTATATATTGTAGGTAGTTTTTCTTTTGCCTATATTATTATTTTACTAGCTTCCTACACTAACTTTCCTTTAACTGTTTGTTAAATTATCATTTTCCTACAATTGAAGAATTTTATTAAATGAGTTACCAAATGTTAAGTGCTCAATAAATGTTTTTTATTAGTATAATTGTGTTGATATTTTTAATAAGTACACAAATTCTAATGAAATTATATCATTATACTTTCTAATTATATTAGAAAGTTTATTTAAAGCCTGTCCTATTGCAAGCGATATTAATTATTTTACATAGCTGTGCATTAAAAAGATGAAATTCACTTTCTCATAGCTGTTCCAAAGTTGATATTTTCCTCCATCTCCAAAAGAGTTTGAGAAAAACTTATACTGTAATCTTAGTCTTATGTCTAGTAGTAATGGAAAATAATTTTGCCTACTAGGAAAAGCTGTAGATATATTGCTCTTTTTAAATTTGTGAGTATGAAGTCAGAAATATTGATATATTAAGGAGAATCCATTTACAATAACTTAGATTCAAAGATAAAATTTTGTTTTTCAGGTCTGACATACTTGTAAAAGAAACTTCAGGGAACATTTATAAAGTGCTTTATTGTTTGCAAAGGACATTTACATACTTTATCATTTAATCCACACAATAACCTTGTGAGATAAATAGACGTATTCCCTTTTATAGATGAGAAAACTGAGGCTCACAGAGGTCACAATTTGAATGTGATAAGCCAATATTTCTACAAGAGACTGGATCACTGGAAAGGATTCTGTAGAAATGGTGCTTGCACAAAAGGGAACTTGTAAGGGATCCTAGGGTGTCCTTTCAAAACTACATTTCTGTGATTTCTATAGTTTTAGGTGGGAGGCAACATGATATAGTAGGAAGCACCTGGGAAGACCTAAATTTACTATATCCTGGCCTTGAGCAAGTAATTCAGTCTCTCTGAACCTCAATTCCTCATATATAACACAGGAACATTTTTTATTAACTTGCAGTGTTTTTTTTTTTAATATATCTTTATTGGAGTATAATTGCTTTACAATGTTGTTAGTTTCTGCTGTACAACAAAGTGACTCAACTATATGTATACATATATCCCCATATCCCCTCCCTCTTGAGCCTCCCTCCCACCCTCCCTATCCCACCCCTCTAGGTCTGCAGTGTTATTGAAAAGATAAAATGAGATAATGTAGAAAAGAACTAGGCACTAAACTGCTTAATGATAGAACTATTGTTAATACGTATAAATCCAAATACAGTAACCCTTCCAACATAGCACCGTAGCCACATAGCCCATTAAAGCCATACTTTTGAAGGGGAGTATAGTGTTACTAATCAGCAACTGTTTTTGGTAAATGAGGAAAATGAATGGAGAATTTATTGAAGATGTTAAAGCAGAGAAGGGAATTGCATAGAATGGAACCCATGGATATATATTTGAGATGGAAAGTAAAATCTCAATGGAAGCAATACAGATGGAAGAAAGAACACTGCAGGACAAGAAAGAGCCTGTGACCTAGCTCAGTGGAAGCAAAAAGCATGAGAATCACTTGGCTAATCCTGGGCAAACTGTTTCTGGACTGACCATGTATCAGAGAAGCCTCCAGGAACCTCTGTCATTCAGGGAAATGGAAAGTTTCAGCAGTGGAGTGGAATTGCTGACGTTGGACTTGGGCTTTATAATCTGATAGACCTAGGTTAAAATTTTGGCTATGCTACTTGCTAGCTGTTTGATCTTGGACAAGTTATTTGATATCCCATGTCTCTTCTGTAAAAGGGGGATGATAAATCCTACCTCGTGGAGTTGTTTCAAAGATTAAATAAGATATATGTGTAAAGTGCTTTCTTGTTTTTTATTTATTGCTTCCTTTGCCAACAAAAATATAAAATCTGTATGGACAGGACCCTTGTTTTGTCCCTGTATCTGTTGTATACATTTAATAGTAGACCCTTAAACATTTGTTGAATGACCAAACGAACTTGTCGAAGTGTGTGTGTGTGTGTGTGTGTGTGTGTGTGTGTGTGTGTGTGTGTGTGTGTATAATACAGTAAGCCCATTTGAATGATGTGAGGAAAATACTCCCAAGCTGCAGTGGCATTTATAAGATTTTTATCATGATCTATCCTTGTCTAAATTTCTATTACATTTATTGTGCAATCACTCAGGTAATATTTAATCACATACTATTTTGTGTCCTAATCAATTTTATGTTTAATTTTTTCAGTTGGACTGTTAAGCTCATGGAGAGTAGAGAGTGGTATTTATCCATCATCATCCAGTCTGATGCTATGCTTCTAGATCTCCAGGTTGGAATAATATGTGTTGTGAATTATTGGGCCACATAACCAGGAATTTATACTTGATAATGGTAATTGGTCATGGTAGGATTTTGGCCGAAGATGAAAATATGTTTTCTTCTGTTGTCTTCGATGAATATTTGTCAGATGAAAGGCTGAAAGACATGATGTCACTGGACAAGAAAAGGACAGAAAGATCTGTATGAGAGTATTTATGTTCTAATCCCAGAACAGAGTGTATGTGTTGGTGGGTATTTTGAGGTTTCTTTGAGAAACATTTCTCTTGCTTCTGGGCCTTTGCACATATCTTTGCCTGGAAAATTTCCCTTACTCCTTCTCCTTCATCTGCTAATTCCTACTTATCTTTCAGTTTTCAGCTCAAAGTCACTTTCTCCAACAAGCTTCTATAGTACTGACCTAAGTATGAACAAAGTGTCTCTCATCTGGGTTCCCATAGCACTCTATACTTTCCCTACTATAACACATATAAAATTATATTGTAATTTTCTGTTTGAGTTCCCAACTAGACAATAACTCCATGAAGATAGGAAATGTATGTGTCTTACCATTATACCCTAGTGCAGTGCCTATTACTCAATAAACATTTGTTGAATAAATGAATGAAAAGTGACTAAAGGAAAGGAAAAAAAATCTTCAAAATAAGAGCTGTCATTTATTGGATATCTGTTAAGTATCTGGGCCTTTATAAAAGTTAATATTTAATCCTTGCAACAATCCAGATGGAGCAATTGAGTTCAGGGAACTTAACTTGGTCAAAGTGATACTGCTGAGTTTTGAACCAGGGTCTCCCTAGACCAAAGCCTCTGTCCTTTCCACTTTAATACTGCCTCTCTCATGCCTTACATTTGTGTAAGTTGTTAGAGGCTACAAAAGTTTTTACCTCTTATGACACCTTTGTGAAGCTAGATGTTATCTTCCCTTTTATATCCAGTAAGTGGCAAAGCCATGATTTTCCAATTAGATAGTCCAGATTCAGGTTCTTTCCCTTTCCATGATAATACAGCTGTCCATTCTGGGGGATTCAGTGGTGTAAGGTCTTTACAAAAATGGTGCGATAATAAAAGTTTAAAAGATAAGATGTTTTTGATTCAAAAATAAGAGAAACAATTCCAGGCAGATGTATTTCAGCAGGGCTGGAATAAATGCCGTATTTTCTTTGTCATTTTTTTCCAAGATGGGGAAAAAATGAATACAGTTGGGAATGATTGCTATTAATACTATCAAATGCTTTCTTCTCTTTGATATCTGATTGTTTCCTGGCCTCATATTGCTATGAGCTCAAAATTCATAGGATTTCTACAGAAGAAAGTATAGTTGGTGGGACAAAATGGTGCTGTTGGGTGAATTCAATGCAGCTCCTTCCTACCATTAGCCCTCCTTCTTGTGGCAGTTTGTTTTTCAGTTACTTTGCTTATCCCACACCCCTCAAATTGTGGCTTCTGGTAGGAGCAAGCTTAGTTGGGTTTGCCACAGAGGTCATTGACTTTGGCCACCCTTGGCCTATGACTTTATTTTGCTCTTTACCCTCACACCAAAAATTACTTCTGAGAAGTAAGGGGAGTGGGAATAGGATAGTAAGGAGTGTTGTACTTTTGACTGAAATAAGAAGAGGCTCAGAACTAAGGAAAGTAAATCTCCACAACACCTTCCCGAAAGTAGATAAGTCTCCCACATGTGCAGACAAAAGAAAATGTAGTGTGAAAAGGAATTCAAATTTTTCTTAGTCTTACTAGAGTTCTTGCAGCTGCTTTGACACATATAGGTCACTGGACTGTAGGGCAATGCAAATACAAAATTTCAAAAAAGAAAGTATTTTTTTAAATTTTAAAAAGTATTTTTAAAAGCACTAAAAGATTAGAGTTTTATAAAACCACAATTAACCAAAATTTTATTATAATCTTTTAATAAAATGTTAGAGTTAAATGAAAGACTTAAAAGCCAATCACAAATTTGAAAATAAATTGTTCTAAAGCAAATATAATCCCAATGTATATCTTGATTATTGGCTGTTTTGTTCTGCCCTGTACTTGTCTGTAAATGTTTGATGAAGCCACAGTTCATTATTTACTTTTCTTTGATCTCTACACCAGCTAAATATGGTTGTGTTTCTGTTTTCCTTGTGACTTTGCATTTGTACTATCTGGCATTGGAATTTTGCTGAACAGGTGAGTTTGACCCTTCATGGGGGAGAAAGAGAGGAATGTGGGTAACTCAGGCCCAAGTAGGTTGTGGCTGAATAGAAGGAAATCCCAGGTTAGTTTTTAAAAACTGAGGTGTAATTTATATACAGTGATCTGTAAATTTTAAGCAAACATTTAAAAGTATGTTTGGGGCTTCCCTGGTGGCGCAGTGGTTGCGCGTCCGCCTGCCGATGCAGGCGAACCAGGTTCGCGCCCCTGTCTGGGAGGATCCCACATGCCGCGGAGTGGCTGGGCCCGTGAGCCATGGCCGCTGAGCCTGCGCGTCCGGAGCCTGTGCTCCGCAACGGGAGAGGCCACAACAGAGGGAGGCCCGCATACCACACACACACAAAAATAAATAAATAAAATAAAAAAATAAAAGTATGTTTACATGCATCTAACTGCCTCTCATCAATATACAGAACATTTTCAGTACCACAGAAGGCTTTTAGATGTGCCCCCCACTGACATTACCAACATTTGAATTCCTTTTCACACTACATTTTCTTTTTTTAATAAATTTATTTATTTATTTTTGGCTTCGTTGGGTCCTCGTTGCTGCACGAGGACTTTCTCTAGTTGCGGCGAGCGGGGGGCTACTCTTCCTTGCGGTGCGCGGGCTTCTCGTTGCGGTGGCTTCTCTTGTTGCAGAGCACGGGCTCTAGGGTGCGCGGGCTTCAGTAGTTGTGTCTCGCGGGCTCTAGAGCGCAGGCCCAGTAGTAGTGGCACATGGGCTTAGTTGCTCCGTGGCATGTGGGAATTTTCCCGGACCAGGGCTTGAACCCATGTCCCCTGTATTGGCAGGCGGATTCTTAACCACTGACCAACCAGGGAAGTCCCACACTACATTTTCTTTACATTATTAGGATAACCACTATTCTCATTTCCATCACCATAAATTAGTTGTGTCAGGAGAGCCATCTTTCACAGTGTTTTTCACAGAAGACATCATGAATGGGAATGATTGATACAAAGTTTGGGAATTGAGAGTAAGTTCAAATTCCTTGGGATGACATATATGACAGTTGTGGTGCATCCATCATTTCCTCAAGACAGAAATTCCCAACTGGTTCTGTTCAGTTCCACACTGGTCAGGGGGCAGAGTTTTCCCTTAGGTATCCACCTCCACATAGGATGTCCAGATTCCCCACATTAAGTCCCACTCACTCTTTTATTTATTTATTTTTCTTTTTGCGGTACGCGGGCCTCTTACTGTTGTGGCCTCTCCCGTTGTGGAGCACAGGCTCCGGACGCACAGGCTCAGCGGCCATGGCTCACGGGCCCAGCCGCTCCGCGGCATGTGGGATCCTCCCGGACCGGGGCACGAACCCGTGTCCCCTGCATCGGCAGGCGGACTCTCAACCACTGCGCCACCAGGGAAGCCCCCCACTCACTCTTCAGGGGACATCTTAAGAGTGTCCAGGTTGGTTAGATGGTTAATGTTCAGAGGCAAAGTGTCAGTGTGGGGTACACATTAAGAATAACTCATCACGGGGCTTCCCTGGTGGCGCAGTGGTTGCGCGTCCGCCTGCCGATGCAGGGGAACCGGGTTCGCGCCCCGGTCTGGGAGGATCCCACGTGCCGCGGAGCGGCTGGGCCCGTGAGCCATGGCCGCTGAGCCTGCGCGTCCGGAGCCTGTGCTCCGCAACGGGAGAGGCCACAGCAGAGGGAGGCCCAAATACCACACAAAAAAAAAAACAAAAAACAACAACAAAAAAAAACTCATCACGGAGTCATTTTCTCTATGTTCCTGGGCCTAAAAATTTCCCACTCCCACTTTGAAAGGGCCTCCAGTCCTGGACCCCATCCAGGTCTGTTCTCCATCTCTCTTGTCTCTATCTTAGCTTCAGGCATATTAACTCTTTGGGGACAAAAAAGCTAAGCTACAAGCATACATCCATACTTTTTCTGTCTCAAACTTAATCCATTGGGGTTTTGGGTCTCTGTTTCTGCTCCTGGGCTAAGGGAAGATAATAGTGATCTTGGAGATCATTTTGTATCAGTACATACAGATTTGCCTTACTCTTAGAAGGTTACATATGATTTCATTACATAGATGTATACCACTTTGTTCAATATTTTGATATTTTAAATAATGCATAAATATCTTTGTATATGTCTTTTCTCTCATGTATCAATAAATACTTGGGACAAATTCCTAGAAGAAATTTCTGAGTCAAAGATGTATACCCTTAAGATTTAATTTTAATAATGCCAAATTGCTCTCAGTAGAGCTGGTACCAATTTATATACTTCTACCAGCAATGTGTGGGTATTCCTTTTTATACTTGTTAAAATTTTTTTTTTAAATTTTTGCTGACAGTGTTTGTGCTATGTGGAAATTTAAAATTTTTATGTACTTGAATTGATCAGTTTTTAATGATTTCCAGGTTTTGTGTTATAATTAGTAAGGCCCTCCCTACTCTGAGTCTATGCTCTATGTTTTTTTTTTAATGTTTAAAACTTTTATGTACCAAACGTTTATTTTGGTATAAATGATATGACAAAAAATTTTTTATAGCTAACCTACTTGTTCCAGAACTATTTACTTAATAATCCATCTCCCATTAATGATGTGCAATGCCACCTTTATACTAAATTCCCTAATATATTTGTCTATTTCTAGACCTTCTATTCTGTTTCATTCATCTGTCAGTCATTCAGTGGCACCGCACTATTTTAATTGGTGACGTTTCAAAATAAAAATAATTTTAGTAGGCTTGTTCCCCTCTTATTATTAATTTTATATTTTTAGAGTTTCACAGCCTTTTGGCTTTTTTTCTTTTCCATGTGCACTTTAAATATACCTCACTGTTTTTCTGACAAAAATTCTGATGGTATTTTTATTGGGATCATATTAAATTATAGATTTAAATTAGGGAGAATTGCTATCTTCATGATGCTGAGTCTTCCTAATCATGAATTTGATATTCATTTTCATGTATTAAAGGTTATTTTTTGCATTCCTTAGTAGTGTTTCAAAATTTTCTTCAAAGTTCTTGCACATTTCTTGTCAAGTTTATTCCTAAATATTTGCCATGTTCTGTTGTTATTGTAAATGAGATTTTATCTTCCTTTGTATTTTTAAACTGATTGTTGTTGCTATTAATACATATGAAGGAATTAATACTTACATATTTTGTAACCATTCACATTGCTGATTTCTCTTTTAATTTTAATTGATTTTTGTTCCTTCTTTAAGCTGAAAGCAATTGTTAGATGGTCTACAAATTATAATTTTTACCTTTTCCTTTTCTATTTTTATACCTAATTTCTTCTGTTGACCAATTACATTGGCCACTGTTTTCCTCCAGAACAATATTAGATAATAGTGATGAGAATGGTCATCTTTGAGCTAACATATTTAAGTTTGTGTAAAGTGATCAAAAAGGCTATAAAATATGTTTCCTTAAAACCACCACAGAGGACACGTTTTCAGAAAGGAAATGACTTTTAGAAAGTCAAAATGCTTCCTGAAAGGGTATCTTGTATGTTCAAATCTTCATGTATTTGTTCAAATCAATCTTCTCAGTGATACCTTCCCTGACCACCTATTTTATTTTTTACTTTTTAAACTTTTTATTTTATATTTGAGTATAGTTGATTAACAGCTTTGTGATAGTTTCAGGTATAAATCAAAGTGATTCAGTTATACATATACATGTACCTATTCTTTTTCAAATTCTTTTCCCATTTATGCTGTTACATAATATTGAGCAGAGTTCCCTGTGCTATACAGTAGGTCCTTGTTGGTAATCTATTGTATTTTAAATATAGCGCTGTGTCCATGTCAATCCCAAACTCCCTAACTATCCCTTCCCCCCACCCTTCCCCCGGCCCAACCATAAATTCCTTCTCTAAGTCTGAGTCTGTTTCTGTTTTGTAAATAAGTTCATTTGTATCATTTCTTTTTAGATTCCGCATATAAATGATACTTCTCTTTCTTTGTCTGACTTACTTCACTCAGTATGACTGACCACCTGTTTTAAATTGCACGTGCCCCCTGCCCCAATCCTTCCTATCCTCTTTCCCTGTCTCTTTTTCTTCTATGGTATTATCACAGTCCCCCAGGCTAGTGCATGTTTCCTTCCACTGGAAACAATAGCAGGATTTATTAATCTTTGTTTGTTTGTTTGCTTTGTTTTATAGCTTTAGGACCTAGAACAATACCTGGCACATAATAATGCCTAATAAACACTTGATGGATGAGACTTCCTAAGAAAATTCAGAAAAGGTGCTAAAGAGATTTGCTTGCCTCCAGTTAGATGTCAGTATAGAATAGGAATTAATTACCTGAAGAACTAGGTGAGACTTAAAATTTTGTTGTGACATCCTCGCAATTTGAATTTCTGTTACATTTCTTTTTCTCCATAGTGATGAACAATAAATGAGAGTCTTCAAATCCCAGTGGGTGTGGGAAGATAAGGACCAGGTGATGGTAGCTGTAAAGAGGAGAATAGGCTGAAATTTGTGGAAGCAGGAATTCCCATAGAGCTTCCTGACTGGCATCCGTTTTGAAGAACAAAATAGTTTTCATTTCTTTTGCAGCAATAACCACAAAAATATTTCACTACAAAGAGAATTCACCAGGAGGACTTGAACTTCACAGTACAGTCTTAATATTGCTCAAAACAGATGTTGTTTTTTTGAACCTAATTTACCATTAAAATTAAACACAGAAAAGTTCTTTCCCTAAAGCAGGGAGAGACTTCACCTCTAAAGGAGACAATTTAGGCCCAGAATGTAACTATGATTACTAAGAAAAAGAAAGAAAGGGAGGGAGGAGTGAAGGGTGGAAGGAAGGAAGAAGGAAGGGAGAGAAAGAAAGCTTATGAAGGTTAAACAAATTAGCTGGGGATATTTTGTGCAAGTTCTGTTGGAAAATTACTCTAGTAGCCTCAGTGTGGGAAAATGAGTTGCTCAGCAGTTACTGCTAAAAATACAGCAACTAGAAAGACGAGATTACTGCATGCTGGCACATTTGCCTGGCTAGTGCTTGGTAATTTGTTCTGAGGTCTAGCTTTGTTAGAGTGTTGATGCCTCTCCTTTGAGTTTGCTCAGCCTCTCCTTTGAGTTTGCTCACCGCAGGATGGTGATTAACCTGAACCTGGAGGACATGTAACAAGGCTGAATTCAGAAGCAGAAATTGGGGATCTTCAGCTCAGAAGTGCTCTTCACATTTGTGCTATTATTGGCACCATGATTAGGCTGAATTTAGACTAGCATTCCTGTCTCACCTGATGGGAAAATAGGAGGTTACTGCATTTAGGATGGAAGGAAATCATGAATGTCAGCCTGCTATTAGCAATGTTTTCAGATAAAAATTGCAAGAGCCACATGTTATGATCTTAAGTGGATTTCCAATCAGTCTCTTGTTCACCAGGACTAGTCTCTTCCCTCCTTGGTATTGTGATTCCTGTTAAAGCATTCCTTTCCTTCCTTCTACTCCATCCCAGGTAGAAATAAAGGACTGACTTCTTCAGTAGGGTAAAGGAAATCTAATCCCTTCTTTTGTCTCTCATTTCAATCAGAGGCAAGACAAAAGACCTTACTATTCTCTATAAGGTACTTCATGATCTCCACTTCTTACTGCTTTCCTCCTTGCTGGCTTCACAGCAGACTGGGCTCTGACATTCCTTGAATATACCAAGCACACTTGTCCCAGGGACTTTGTCCTGATGGTTGCCCTGCCTGGGATGCTATCCCCCAAGATCTTTCCATGGCTCACTCCAGCACTTCCTTCAGGTCTCTACTCAAGTGTCATCTTATTAATCAGGCCTTAGCTGACTACCCTAACTACCTGCCTCTGTCTCCCACTGTTCCCTTTACCATGCTTTGTGTTTGTTTACTGTTTTTATCACCACCTGACAAATTAGGTATTTGTCTATAGTCTGTCTTCCTACACTAGAATGTAAACTCCACCAGAGCAGGGACTTGTTTTGTTTACTACTGTGTTCTCAGTGCCTAGAGTGGCATCTGGAAAATGAAGCAGATGCTTGATAAACATTGGTTGAATGAATAAAAGAATTTTCTTTAATCCTTGGCACTTTGATGTACAGGTTTGTTTTTGTTTTCTGTAATGTACTTGATTCTTCTGTAACATATGGGAATGTATTTGTCACTTAGCATCAGCAGTCATTTATTTTTTGAAATGTTTTATAAATATGAACTTTAAAAAATCAAATATAATAGGATATGTGTGAAAGCTCTGTAGGAAGTGGTTAGTAAAAAATGATCCTGGAGTTCTTAGACTATATACTTTTAATTTTGGTTTCTATCTTTTTCTACCCAGCACACTCTACGTTAGTTAGACAAAGATAGACCAAAATAAGATGTTTACTGAACGCTTCATTATCCATGCTAACGAATAAGCTACTTGCTATTCTTGCTATTTTGCTTGTGTTTGTTTTTATACTTTTCCCCAGTTAAAGAGGATCAATATTTTGTTTGACAAAGTTTGGTTATACACTATATAGGGGGAAAAGTAAATAAGAAATAATGAGCATTGTAGCAGATGGTTTTGTTATGTATTCTGCTTAATGATACCTAAGAATTTGAAAGCAAGATTTGGTATGGACCATACTTCTCTTGTTTTTTTTCTCCTATTGCACTCAGTTTCTTCCAATAAAAATAGATAATTAAGACTTTTTTCTGTACATTAACAGACAAAAGAATTACTATCTTGCAAATATACTGAATGATTATACATTATTTAGAAAAATCAGTGCAAACGTATTTATGTTAATCAAGTGTGAGTTGCAGGAAAATGCATATTTAGATAGAATGGGCCTCTTTTCAGCTCATTACTTGGAAAAACCTTGAAAAGAAAAGATGAGATTCTAGAAACTATAAGAAAAAAAGGATGTATTCTATGGAGAAAAGATAGCATGAGAAAAGATTTGGCTATAGGAGTACTGTGGTCCCATGAAGGGGTTCTAGAAGTTAACACATTTTGGGCCCTCAAAGTGCATCAAATCATTGTTGAATGTACAATTGGCATTCATTAATTCATTAATAATTCACTTATTCTTCATTTACTTATCACATACTAGTTGAATGTCCACTATGTTCCAGATAGTTTTTAATTGAAGTATAGTTAATTTACGTTATGTTAGTTTCAGGTGTACAACATAGTGATTCCCTGGTTGAGGAAGAGCATCTTGGAATCTAACTTTTTCTAATAAAGACTTTCAACTTATCTTTGTTTCAGCCACACTGAAGGACAAATTCAAGATTATTGGGGCATAAAGCTATACAATTTAGGGGCTCCTCTTTAAGAAAAAGAATACAAAATTAGTTACTGGGCTTTGGTAGAGCCTGTACAAGAGAGCAAACCTTGATTGACTTCCCTTCTCACTTTTACTTTCATAGGTACTAGTGCCTTCAATTTCAGAGCCATTCCAGTGTTCCGGGTGGTGAATTGAATGGTTTCTGTGCAGCTGCTTAAATCTCTGCTCAGCTAAGTCAGTTTGACTTGTCCATCTACTTTCAACTTTCTGTTATTTTGTTAACGTCTCCTCACCTTTTATTATTTTTCTGGTTGTTTTCATTTTTCTGGTAAGTTTTTAGGAGGGAGTAGAGAAAAATGAGATTGTTTAATCTGTCAAGTTTAATCAGAACTTCCATAAACTCATCTTAGAGTTGGAAGAAATCTCAGAAATCATGTAGTTCGGGGTTCCTTAACCTGAATTTTAAGATCTGTGAAACTTATCCTCCCAAAATTATGTGCAAAATTTTGTATAGAAGTGTTTGTGTTTGTTTTTCTGGGGGGAAGACTGTAGCTCTCAGATTCTCAGACGTTAATGTCCCTTGATATTCACAGTTGAGGAAATTGTGATTAAGAGAGACAGTTTTCAGACATCCCCTTGATTCTATGTGTCTGACAATAGAAGAGCCTTGATCCTTGGTTAGAGAGGTCACCCAAAGAAGAATTTTTCAAGCTATGAGCTTTCTGACTCTGATTTTCCTCAGGACTCCAGTCCTCTCTTGGGTATGTAAATATGGACATGTGCAGAATCTTTGCTCTTGCTTAGTTGAAGCCCTTCTCTCTTATTTAATGATAGTTTTGTCTTCCATTGTGAGGAAGTCATGTTCCTTGAGAGAATGATGTACATGGTCATAAATAAAGTCACCTTAACTGTGTTTATCCCAGGTTTGATCATTCTGGGAGATCTGTGTCTCAGGCTTCCTTAAATTTGCAAGGTCTCTAGGAGTCTATCTACAAAGTGGCCTGAGCAGCCTGCTCGGCAATAAATCAACCTAAAGGAATAAGGGCTGGCGGCAGCCTAGGGTTGGTGGGGGTGGGATAATTTGGGGGCACGTTGAGGATTCTTCACTAAGCTCATACTCTGTCCATTTCCCACGGATCCCTGTCTGAGTGCTAGGGAGGGCCTGCGAGTAACACGTCAAAGAGATTTTTTTCATGAAAATCTTGGGAACATTGGAGGAACAAAGCATTGCTGTTTTGGGATCTGTAAGAACGAAGTCATGAAGAGCTATTCTCTACTTTGGTGGAATTGTGACGTAATGTTTGTTCTTTGTGAGCTTTAGGGTGCTTCTATGGCAGAGGTAAAACTCTCAGAGGCCTTGGCAGTCATCTCAGGGAGGCAGGATTGCAGGAAAGTGGTATCAGTTGTTTGTTGCTGAGAGAACTCTGATATTATTGCTCTCGAGACACCTCCTGGGGAGAGGAGGGGGCTTTGGGGTCTTATAATTGCTATGCATTCCTATTCCAGACCTATTATTTGGTCAAGGCAGGGAAAACATGTACACATATGCAATGTGTTAAAACACCTATGGCTGTAGAAGTGGTATGTCCTTTTGTGCTTTGAATTTCAGGCATGCTATTTCTTTAAAGATTCCGTAGCCAGAATGATCTCCAGCTATCATCAAATCCTCAAGTCCCATTATGATAAGATTTGAATTTCACCAAAAGGAATTGCTGTGATTTGATGATGGACCATTTTCCACAGAGACCAGGATGCCAACAAGCCATCGTATGTCACTATCTGGAGATAGACTCCTCTGTGGGTACTAAGTCTGTATTGGAAGCAGTAAGAAGCTGTGAAGTGTAAGGGCTATGGGCTGTGTCCCACACAGCTGAGCAATGCTGACAGTCTTCTCTGGGGGGATTAATATATTGATCTGCCCTCTTGAGGGCAGTGACCTCCCTAGAGGGAGAAGCCTGGCTAATCCCTTAGTTTCTCTGACAGCAGGTCCGGAAGGATCCTGTTGCCAGGAATTGAAGGTAGTTGTTACCTTGACAGCAGGAGTTCAGCATGCGTGCGCCTCTCCTGGTCCCCATGTGATCCTTTGCTGTGACGCTTGTGTATTTATACCTGTGTAAGACTCAGGAAGGTAGAGACAGCTCACATGTGTCCCGTCTGCCCTCTTAAGGAGGCTGGGCTGGGCCTGCTAGGGTCAGTGTGCACGCTCCCTTCTAAGACAGCAGCTGATGGAACCGCTTAAGCCAGAGGGGTATCTCTCAGGGAAGCCAGCCTGATTCCTGATATGGGCAAAGTGCTGGGTGAGTAAGGGTACCTGCACTTTGAACAAGCCAATTGGCTAAAATGCTTCTCCACGTAGGACACATTTAAGAGGATGACTAGCTTCCCTTTCCACCCATGTTTCTGGACAATGCTCAACACTGCATCAGAATTATCTCTGATGTTTCTACTTCTACTGCCTTTCTCACTTCCATAATTTTTCCTTTCTTTGTATATTTAAATGCTTTGTAAATTGAGGATGGCTTGTGTTACGGGCTTTTAAATGTTTGGGGGTGCGTTGGGAGGCTTTTTATCTTTGGAGGCAGCTCTGTGGTCACTGTTATGGCTCAGCCCCTCCTCATTTCACCTGGATTTCTGTCTTCTGTCATCCCTGCTGCAGGGGTGCTGTCACCTCTCCCCTTATACCATCAGGCTTCAGGCTAAAATTCTAGCTATTACACCAAGTTTCATTTAAAACAGGCTCAAGTATTACATGTTTTTCATTGTTTACAATTGAAGAGATTGTCATCATAACGTATTGTAAGTGGATACATTTGATCATTTGCAGTTTCTTCTTTCTTTTCCTCCCCCCTTCCCATTCCTTGTTTGCTTAACCAAAAAAATCCTCTTAGAAGATTTCATATCTTAGAGGGATGCAAAAACATTGCAAAGAATGATCTAATTCAAACTTGTGTTTTGTTTTATTTTATTATGGTTTTTTCCCTCTGAAGCACAAAGACTTTCATAAACGTTCCGTCTTTCAAGCAGCAAGTTAAGGTAACTTGAACATCTCAGCCTTTCCCACCTTAGGAGCACGAAAACATTCACATCTCACTTCCTCTACACCTCACCTACCCATTATGTTTTGTGTGGAGTCCCCCTCCTCCATTTATTTGTGGAAACTCCCCCACAAGATGCTTTTCCTTTATCCATGCTGAGTCCGGGCTAGAGCTCACTTCTGGGGCTTCCTAAACTGAATTGCCACAGCTGCGAAAACTGGAACTCTGCCGTTGCTACTGCAGTCTAGCTGCAGATCCCAGCGAAGGGCCACCTCATTGGGAAGGGCCGCCTGGTTGGTGCCAGCCTGCCACAATGCTGCCATCACTGCCTTGGTGTGGCCCTTGTCTCAGGCACGTCAGCCAATGGAGCTTTTGCACAGTCAGAGAAAGAATGCTTCCTTGCTCTGTGTTCACGGTGAAGACAAAGAGTTCTAGAACAGGCTTGGTGAGGCTTAAAACACAATGAGTTAGATAAATAGTGCTGTCTTCTGAGTTGAACTTCATTGCTCCTGCTGCAGCCAGAACTTCCACCTGGAAGTAATCTGGTTGGAACTCTGATGTTGCAGCTGCCTTTGAGCCTGGTAAGCTGGGACTTTGCTGCCACCAACACCTTCTCATTTGGGATCTTTGCTAATAGCTTCACCAATTTTGTTTTTGAGAATGAAACAGAGTGTTTCTTTCTTCAGTTTTGGGAATGGTACAAAGGCTTGTGCCCCAAAGTTTCTAAGTTGTGAGACAGCTGTTAATTCATAGGTACAGGGCTCGAACATGCTGCTGGAATGCCTGTTTCCTCTTGGGTTCTGCTCTGAGCTGCTAAATTCTCTGCCCTCCACTGGGTTCTTTTGCTGAATTTACTGCACCAGACACTTAGCTCCCTTTGGTAAGTTTTCTGTTGTCTCTTGTAATTTCTGATTTTACTTGAGTTTCCCTCAATTAAACAGACATAGTTGTGTATGTGTGAAACCTAACTGGGGTCAGGATTTAATTATTTCCCCAGGCAGATCCACAGTCTCAAGTAATCCAGTTTATTTCAGTAAATTCTGTGTCTGCAGGAGGGAAAAAGGGTGCTGGGTGTCCTCTTATTCTCCCTAACTTGGGTGTGTCTGAGTCTCAGCTCCAGCCCAGCCAGGAGTCTGCATTTGCAGTCAGTTATAGTTCAGGTTTCAAACATTTCATTTACATAGACTCCCCCCACCCCACCCTCAACAGAGCACTATATTCTCTCATCCCCCTTTCTCCTCCCGTGTTCTATCTAACCACTACTTTGACATCTTCCTCCTCCCCAAACTGCGTGCTCAGATGGCCACCAAACTGCTCCATGCTCCTTGCATTCAACAGTGGCTGGTCAATCTCTTTCCCATGACCTTCTTTCTCTTTCCTCAGAAGAGAGCGTAAAGTATATATCAATACGTTCCCCATCTCACAATACATAATTATCTATTTCTCATAACTTTTCCCACCTCAGTTGTGCAGTTGAAATGATAAACTATTTCAAACATTCAGAAAATTATGTTGAAATAACAAACTCTCACATATTCAGGAATTTATAGAAACAAATATAACAGATACCATGTAATCACCTCTTACATTTAACAAATTTTTACATTTTGCCATCTTTGTCTCAGACATTTTGAAGTAAATACATTACAGATATAGTCAAAGTCCTCTATTTACTTCCTAGCCGGTAACTCCCTAAGTTCCCCAGAAGTAACCATTCCCAAGGTAGATTTTTTTCCCCTTCCCATCAGTGTTTTATGTATTTTGTTTACATGTGTGTGTCCATATCAATATATAATGTTATTTTATGGGTTTAAGAATTAAAGGTATAATATTATTCAGTACATAACATATTCCAACTTGATTTCTTCATTCAAGCTTAAGTTTTTCCAGATTTTTTCCATGTTGCTACATTAGATATAATTCCTTTGTTTTAACTACTATTTGAGAATATACCACAACTTGATATATCCATTTCTCAGTTGATAAGACAATTAGCTACTTTGGAAAAGAAGCTCCCTTCTTTCCCACGCTTCCAACTGTTGCCTTATTACAGCCTAAAAATTTCATTATTACTTCCTGATTCTAATCATTGGCTCAATTCTAGAAGCCTTCTTGGCTTACTTGGCTCCAGTGTTGAAGGAAGTAAATTGACATTTGAACTAAAAAACATGGCAACTTAAGGACAAGAAAGGAGTACAAAGTTTTAAGCTCTGAAATGGTGACTTAAAGGTGCTCCATGGGTTTATATGAGGTTGCTAAAAATGCTGTGACTGGGACAGCAAAAGCATGGGCCTCTGGGGTAAGACAGCCCAAGTTTGAATTCTAGCTCCACTCTTCCTTGGCCATGTGAACTTGGCAATTCTCTCTAAACCTACAAAAACTCTCTAAACCTCAAATCATGAATAGCTTGTAGAGTTGTTTTGAGCATTAAATGAAAGAATTCATATAAGGCTGTAGTGCAGTGCCTGGCTCAGAGTAAGTATTCTGTTCATCTTTGTTATGAGTAATGGTTATTAGCTTACTTGAATGCAGAAACCTCTATTTTGGCAGTGGAGTCTATATGGGGATCTAACTCTGCCTCTTCCCTGGAGCTCTGTGTGTGTGTGAGTGTGTGTGTGTGTGTGTGTGTGTGTGTGTGTGTGTGTATTTATGTGTGGTCAAGGAGGACTGAGGAGGGAGTTGGTATAAAGCTCTTATAACCTTAAGCTTATATGGAAGATTCTCTAACATGCTTTAAAGGCAAGATGGGCTTTTTGATGTGCTGAAAATTCTATATGAATTCTATTAATATAGAATTCAATTCTATATTAATTAAAACAGTTCAATATCCTTTTCAGGAAAGATTGTGTTGAAATATATTCTATAAAAGTAACTTCAATAACTCCACTACATTAAATATAATTTAAAGTAGTTTTCTCATATGTATGTTTTAACTTATCTGAGGCTTCCATGAACCTATTCAACTCTCTATTTAAACCTACCTCTAAATGAAAATTTTTATTGGAAAATAAACATGTATATATGCAGATAAAGATAGTGACAGGCCATCAAGTTCAGGGAGAATACTTTGTGGCTTGAGGGATTTCAGTGACTCTGGCTTCATTCTCATAACTCCTATGCTGTAGCATTGCTCCTTGAGGCATTATTCGGCCAAACACACACAGATGCTATTGAAAGAGACACGGTTTACTCTTTTCTGGGAAAAATGCGAAGGCTAAAGGTAGAATGGGAACCTCTTCAGAATGGCTCTTTCTTCCCAAGTCTCAAATAATTAGTAGGGGTTACTCAGAGATTGGTTATTTCAAGTGGCTCTATTAAGACAAAACAGTGACTGTGATTATTATAGTCAGAGACAAAGAAGAAAGTAATAACAAATACTTGAACACAAGGAGAATTCACACAGAAGACTGTTCATTGTGGAAGTATTTTATTTTATTTTATTTTATTTTTTATTTTTTTTGTGGTACGCAGGCCTCTCACTGTTGTGGCCTCTCCCGCTGCGGAGCACAGGCTCCGGACGCACAGGCTCAGCGGCCATGGCTCACGGGCCCAGCCGCTCCGCGGCATGTGGGAACTTCCCGGACCAGGGCACGAACCTGTGTCCCCTGCATCGGCAGGCGGACTCGCAACCACTGCGCCACCAGGGAAGCCCTATGTGGAAGTATTTTAAACGGTGATGCGCTAATCCTGAGGATGAGCTGAGGGTGGGTGTGTTGGTTAAGTCCCAAACTCTCAAGTAATCAGCAATGTCCTTTCACAGTCTGAATTCGTATTCTCTTTATTCTATGGGCATTCTGAAAATTTCATTTCTTTCACAGGGACAGAAAACAAAGAGTTATGGGCTTTGGGAAATACTTCATGTCTCTGTCAGGACCTGGCTTCTAACACTAGTTTTGCACCCATTTTCCAAAACTGCATACATTATGCAGACTTTCCTCTCCCACATATGATAATGTTTGTAATAACAACTAAAATAACATGAAAAAAATTTATTGCATTTATACAATAACTATTAAATCTTTGAGAACCATACGTGGACTATATGTAGAACTACTCAGTAAGACAATATAAAGATGATTTTTCATTAAGGGACAAGATACAAGATCACGTAAACACATAAACAAGAACCAGCAGTCTGCTGGTTAAGTAAGGTACATCTGGCCACAAATTCTACACTAAAACTTATTTTAAGTATGAGTTGTTGTTTTTTTTTTTAAGAGAATTCAAGTCCTTATGGTTGATGAATTCCAATAGATTTCTATTTTTCTATAATTCAATAGGATTCTATTTTCCCACATTTTCTTATAGGGACTTTTTCATTTTGACAAACATTTAGAAAGAAATATTTGTATTTATGTGTTTCAAATCTCAGTAAGAGATTAGGAGTAGATAACCTTATAGAAGTTCTTGCAGAGATTTGCTGAGACAAATTTTCTATATAGTTTCTAGGAAGAAATCTTTTGATTTTTCAGTATTTTGCCAGTTAATGGAAATTTGCACATCATATTACCTCAGCAATGAGTGCAGAAATCTAAAAATAGAATGCTAAAAATAGAACCTGAAAGGGGGGCAAGAAGAGAAGGAATGAAGAGATTCTTGTATGGATTTAGGTATCATGAGGTATCATACTCTCAATGAAAAATTTATATCATTTAAGGTTCATCAAATAATTGTTATTTTTCTTTTTACAGATACCCATACCTGTTTCATAACCTCTCCTGGCTGTAAACCTGAGCACCGATGCTTGACCTATTGTAAGTCAGAAAGTTATGTATGGAAAAAAACCAGCTTTGCATTTTAACCTCTTTCCTGTCTTTACTTAAAAAAAAAAAAAAGATTTAAATCATAAATGGCTAGGAAGAGGAAAACCTTTTTGTTTCTGTAAGCAAATGTCTGACCTTGTTCTGAATTGATAAACTGCATAGGTCTAGCTTTACTAATTTAAACTCCGAGAGTTCCTCTTGTGATACTTGGGGGTACTCAATAAATCTTTGCTCTTGTTGTTGATGATGAATATAGGTGATAAAGGAGTATGGAGTTGCATTTTTCCCTTTTGTGACTTGATGTAAAAAAATTCCTTTTCAAACCATTGTAGGAGGATATCTATCTGTAGGACTTATGGTGGGTCATTTATGCATCCTATTATAATTTGGTCTGGATACAATAGTTTTTATCTTCACATGGAAACAAATTGGAAAGAAATAATGAGACACCATTTGGAATTGTTGGCAACTTTATTCTTTATTTTTATTTTTTGGCTGTGTTGGGTCTTCTGCTGTGAGTGGGCTTTCTCTAGTTGTGGCGAGAGGGGGCTACTCTTCGTTGCGGTGCGCGGGCTTCTCATTGTGGTGGCTTCTCTTGTTGCGGAGCACAGGCTCTAGGCATGCAGGCTTCAGTAGTTGCAGCACGCGGGCTCAGTAGTTGCAGCATGCAGGCCCTAGGGCACGCAGGCTCAGTAGTTGGGGCATGTGGGCTCGGCAGTTGTGGCACGTGGACTTAGTTGCTCCGCGGCACGTGGGATCTTCCTGGACCAGGGATTGAACCTGTGTGCCCTGCATTGGTAGGCGGTTTCTTAACCACTGCACCACTAAGGAAGTCCTGTTGGCAACTTTAAATGTTCAAAAATAAAAATAAAAATAAAACAAAGAAGTCACAAAAGCAGGAGAAAAAAAGGCCTCATCTTGGCTGATTAGCTGATTTAACCAGCAGTTGTTGTTGGCACCAAAATGTCAGCTAGACTTGAAAAAAAAAAAAATCTCAAGGGGCTGGTAACTCTGTCCTCTGCGAGGGAAAAGATCTAACATGTATCCCAGATTATACCTTTTGGTACACAGATTTCCCTTATGAATTTCTAATTGGAAGGAAAATATGAGGATATGGCCTTGCAAGGAAAGCCAGGAGTGGGGCACATAGCAATAAAATGCAGGACTCTGCTGCAAGGGAGTGTCATCCTTTGCAGTTTGGGAAGCAGTCAGAGTATCAATCAAGATGTGTCCTCCTGCCTGCTTCCAAGCTCCTGTGGCTTACATATTGATGTTCAGAGGGAAAGATCCCAGGAAAAATGGAACGGAAATGTACTCATATTTACTATGCAGAGCCTCTGCAGTGGAGTGGCACATATAAGATCTTTTTCCAAACATTAAGCAGTGTCTGTCTGTTTTTGGCATCACATTATAAATAGAGCTCGTGCTTATTGTGATATAGAAAAAATGCTTTCAATGAGATTCACATTCAGCTCTACCATTTTATAATATTTAAGGCTGCAGTATTTTTATAGATGATGCTAACTAGTTAGAAAGGTTTATTAGCTATATGAGTCTTAGCCCTTATGTGTCGTCGGGGAAGCTCTGAGTGTCTTCTGACAAATTGCGACATGCTGATAGGGAGTATTAACCACACACAGTGAAGTTAATGAAGTTCTCTCTTCTGTGTTTTTTGTTAGTTGTTTATTTATTTATTTATTTAGCACTTTTTTGGGGATTACAGGAAGTTGGATGTTTTGTGCTTATGTCCAGCTCATGTGACAGTCTTCATTCTCCTGGGATGAGAAAAGTCTCTTTCTTCTGCAGCCTTCAGTGAAGTCCTCCAGAGCCAAGTTCTACATTTCTTAGCTTGACTCTGTTGACTTTTGTTTTATATATACCCCATCAGTTTTCAATGAACAGGCTAAAAGTTAAGCAATTGAGGGTTTGGTTTTTTTTAGTCTATGGAATTGAACTTGTTTCAAATTGTTGACCAGTAAAACCATATGTGTTAGTCACACACTGTATAATATGAACTTCCTGTTTGAGCAGCATAATCTTTTTGGAAGCACATTATAAACCTAACTTTGTTAAGAAGGGATTCTAAGCTTCACTGTGAGCTTTTGCGACCTGGCCAGCTTGAATCTCTTCCTTACTGCTGTGTGAAGCCATTCTGTACTACTCTTTGGTGAGATGCAATAGCCAGCAAACAGCAAGTAAAACCCTACAACCTGGAAAAGATCAATGGGCAGAGCATTTGATCACAGAAGAGCAGAAATGAGTTTCAGGAGGGATGCTAAAGGCCAGATGGCCTTGCAGGTGTCTGCCAAGATTTCAGAGGCCCCAGGTCAACCAAGCCAACGAATGGGTTGTGCTGTGCCTATTATACAGATAGTACTAGGGCAAGGAGTCCAGGTTATTTAGCAGAAAAGATGTGTATAGGATTAGAAAAAACTGGGAGCTTCTACTTAGCTGCTTCCTAATAGTGGCTGGATTCTGTGATCTTTGCATCTGCTGCCTTTTGCTCATTTGCTCTACTGCTCATTGATTGCACTGGTTCTGCTTAGATGGTGTTTGATTCTCTCCGACTACCCTCTTTTCCTTACATAATTACTTACTGAGTGGCTGATAAATCCTGAGCAGTGTGTTAAAGCTGGATGTATAATAATGAACAAGATGGACATGGCTTCCGCCTTCATGGGGTTTATAGTCTAGTGGGGGAGACAGGAAATGGGACAAGTAGTTACAATAAAACATAAGAAATATGAAAGAGAAGGTACAGAGCCCTATAGGCACACATAGCAGGGGAACCTTATCTAATCTAGAGGGCAGAGGTCTCTCTGGAAGGGATATGTGGGCTGAAACCTGAAGGATAAGTAAGAGTTTGCTAGCAAGTAAGGAAATATGCCAGATAGAGAAGACAGTGTGTATGAAGTTGTGAAGTTGAGAGATATTTTGGCAGAGCTGAGCAATTGGAGGTTGAAGTGGAGGAAAGGATAAAATGGAGGGCTGGAGGGTTTCTGTTTCTTTATCTCCCTTCCTGTACCCTAGGGTATGAGGCAGGCATGAGGGAGGTGGGGAGAGGGTTTTTGGTGAGCACAAAGATTTAATTAAGGCAAGAGGAAGTACATCATTGGGAGTGGGAAGTACGTCTCCAGAAATGCATCACAAGAATGGAAATTGACCCCAAACGCAGAGGATTGGATTTAGATTAGGGTTAAATTATCCATATAGTGTGGCTGCTAGTATGACTGAGGGTAAAGCAAAGGGGAAACAGTTTGAGAAACAGTAGAACGTGGAAGTAACTGAGATAATCCAGACTATATGTATAGAGAAAGGAGAGAAGACTTAATGAGAATCCTGAAGAACATTGGCATTTAGATGACGGACAGAGGAAGAACTGCAAAAAAGATTGAGAAGGAGAGGCCAGAAAGAGAGGGGAAAACTAGCAAACTGTGATATCACAGAAGTGACAGGAAGAGTCCTTTCAGGGCTGGGGCTCACCTCAGGACACAAAATTTAAGGGGGGTGCCAAAAACCCCAGTAATTATGATAAATAATATTTTAATGCAGTGTTTGAAAAAAAACCAAGTTAATGCAGAAAGTCCATGATGATTAAAACATCAATCTTTTAAATAAAGATGAGGTCAGAATTACTGAATTCTCCTTTTGCCTCAGGCTCCAATAGGGCTTTTCAGGACACTATTACACAGTTAGATTTAGAAACTTTTATATTTAGAAGTTTGATATTTTGTTCATATAAAAAGAGGAAGTGATAAGCTGTGTTAAATGTAGCTGAGAAGTCAGTCAAAAAATGGGTTGAAAAAAGCTAGCTCATTGGTTATATGGACAAGCTATTACTATTAGATCTTTTCTTTACCATGTTTTAATAAATCATAATGGAGGTTATCTTATTGTCTCTGCAAACATGATTACCACCTCCTAAAAAGCTGAGTCCTTTTCTGAATTAGGAGATTGTATAAATACAAACAATTTTTTTTCTTAAAATTGTTTTTTTATTCTGGTAAAATACACATAGCATAAAATTTACCATCTTAAGCATTTTTAAGTGTACAGGTCAGTGATATTAAGTACCTTCATATTGTTGTGCAACCATCACCACCATCCATTTCCAGAACTCTCTTCATCTTGCAAAACTGAAACTCTATACCCATTAGAAACCTATTTTGATTTAAACTCTATTTTGTCTGATATTAATATAGCAATATCCTGCTCTCTTTTCGTTACTATTTACATGGAATGTATTTTTCCATCCTTCCACTTTCCATCTCTTAGTGTCTTTGAATATAAAGTGAGTCTTTTGTAGACAGCATATAGTTGGATCATGGTATTTTTTTTCCTTACTGCCAATCTCTGTCTTTTGATGGGAGAATTTAATCCATTTATATTTAAAGTAATTACTGATAAGGAAGAACTTCTGTCAATCTGTTATTTGTTTTCTGTATACCTTATAGTTCTTTTGTCTTTCATTTCCTGTGGTAAGAGCTGAAACTGACTGAAATCAACTGCAATTTACTGTCCAAGTCTTCCCCTGAAAGTTGCAAGCCTTCAGTAGACTCCAGAGTTCCCAAAATAGTTACATCAGACAGATTCTGCTAGTGTGATTGTTGTCTGTGGGAAGACAGATTCCTGGCACTTCCTATTCTACCATCTTCCCAGGATCCTTTCTCCCCAAACATACATTTTTAACCTCATGGTGTCTATTGTATCAACTCTAACACAAAATGAAATAATTCCTTAATGTTATGAATCCATCTCTTTATAAGTTCTCTGGATGGATCCTTGTTCTTGCCTAAATCCATGGAGCAGGCATATCTGAGGGTCAGAAATACACACTGGGGAGTCAGGTAAATAGGTTCAATTGCTAAACATATCCATGTTTACCCCTGTGAGAAGTCAGTTGCTGTTTTATTTGTAGGTTTTTGTAACTGTTTGGGAGGCACTAGATTCTTTTTAAATAATTCACTTCCTGATGGCCTCTTCAGTTTGAAGTGCCATGTATATATCAGTGCTATGTACAATACAATCCCCAAATCCCTCTCTGATAAAGGTGTTGTTTACATTCCTTCTCAAGTACTCTGTTGCTTTTTATTCAGATCATACCTTAGGTTCTTTTATGCTCAAATGCTATTTTTATTTTAATCATGGTTGGGATACCTCAGAAGATTAGAAATAACTTATCATATCCCAGCCACCTGTCTAAAATCTGGGGAGCTCCATCTTCACCTCTCAGTGTGTCAAAAGCTTAATTACATTTACAAGGTAAAATTTTTCATTTATAGCTCATGAACTCAACCTTTGGCTTTAGGATGACCAACCATCATGGTTGGCTACAAATGTCCAGGTTTTAGCACTAAAATCCTATGTCCTGGTTAATCTCTCAGTACTGAGCAAACCTGAGCAACAGGCCACCCTATTTGTCCTAGAAATATTTCTTGGATTCCTTTATTAAAGCCACCTCTTTCTTCCAGGTCTAAGAGTAACAGGTGACTTTGGTAATTTTACATGCTCATGTTCTTGCTAAGTTGCTGAGGATTTTGTTCAATGATTATGAACATTCATGGACTGCTGGCCGTTTAGATTGAGAAGGGAGTTAAGAGATCCTGCACTACAAACCATCTCATTTTACAGATGAATGAAATCTCGATTGCGTTAGAAAGTTTTGCTGTCTTTGTTCCACTCTGGCTGCCATGGCACCAGTTTTCTGCAATGTCTTCAAACATCTCTTTTCCCACTAATTAAAAACAAACTATTATGTTGGAACATCAGCTACAGTAACAGGAAAAAGTAGCATTCAGTTAGTTTTAAATTGTCCAATAATCTTTTTCTAATGCCTCTATTTGCGTCATAGGCATTTTAACTTCCCTCGTGTCTAAAGTTCAGTGTCTCTCATGGGTTACTCATATTATCTGAGTGTGAAAATAAATATGGTTGGGTTAATTAGCATCAACTTTAATAAGATCCCAAAGTAATTTTATACAGTGCTTCCTGGGAAGAAAGAAATTAAGCTTGATAACTGAGATGATGGGATCTAAAATAGAAGCAACGCAAGGGGCACGAAAGAAAGAAAATAAGCACAGAAAAGGGAGAAAGATATTGTGTGTACTGTGTGTGATGGATGAAGAAGGTTTCCTTTTCAAAATCACACAATGGGCCTTTGTTATTTTCCCTCCAAAGGAAGTCAGAGCCCAGTGGTTTTCAAACAAGCAGATTGATCTCACCAGCTTGTTGAAAACTCAAATACTTGGCTTCCATCCTTGGTCATTCTGATTCAGTAGCTCTGTAGTGGGACCTGGGAATCTCTATTTTTAGCAAATTTCAAAAGTGATTCAGATGCCATTGGTCAATGGAATGATGTCTGGAACCACTGAGCTAGGCTATTTGAAGAGGTTTTCCTATTTTTCGCTTTGGGAAAAAGATTCTTCAGACTTCACTTTTTTGAGATGGCAGGTAACATTATGCTTCCTTCAAAGACAGGAAAATTGAGGAAGATGGAGTTACATTTTAATGTAAGAATATGAGAAAATGAGGATTTTTACCCTCCTTAAGAGTATATTAAGGTCTTGAAATGAGACCTGCTGCAAAGAGTGAGGGTGAATTCCTCCAGAGGGCATGTAGGACTATGCAAGGCAATTTGACCATAAAAAAGAGATGGAGTAGGGGTTGGCTCTTGGGAACTGCCCAAGAGTCCAGCATTTTCTAGTCTGACTTGTGCTGTAGAGATTACCCAGTCCTAATAGGGTGGAGAAGAAATGTCTGAAGTCTCTCCTGTTCACGATCTATGATAGAAGTATCTCTTATTAAGTGTACCTTTATGTGGCCATGTATGCATACCCACGGACCCTGAAGAGTCCTCTGGGAAACTAACACAAGGCCCGAAGTTCTTAATTAGCAGAGTGGATTCCCCAGTCCTGTCACCTAATGGTATAGCAGAAGATGTGCTTGGCAATTAATTGGATGAGCTGTAAAACTGGAATCCTGACCACGTGTGGTCATTAAAGATCCCAGGGTACTTTCCTTATGGCAGATGGAGTCCTGGAATAATTCCAACCTGGATAATTAAATTAGATTGTGCCCAGCTTCCCTTTACACTTTCTTGCTTTCTTTTTTAATAAATTTATTTATTTATTTAATTTTGGCTGCATTGGGTCTTCGTTGCTGCGAGCCGCCTTTCTCTAGTTGCAGTGAGTGGGGGCTGCTCTTCGTTGCAGTGTGCGCGCTTTTCATTGCGGTGGCTTCTCTTGTTGCAGAGCACGGGCTCTAGGCTCTCGGGCTTCAGTAGTTGTGGCACGCAGGCTCTAGAGCGCAGGCTCAGTAGTTGTGGTGCACGCACTTAGTTGCTCTGCAGCATGTGGGAGCTTCCCAGTCCAGGGCTCGAACCCGTGTCGCCTGAATTGCGAGACAGATTCTTAACCCCTGTGCCACCAGGGAAGTCCTCCCTTTACACTTTCAACTGGACTCCGTTCCCTTTCTATCTTTAATTTCAGGGACCTAGTACATTAATGGAGAACCACTAGATTCTACAGATGACTGCAATAAAGTAACAATGTCTCCTAATTTATTGAGTGAGATTCACTGGGTTAGTGGTGGATAGGCAGGCCCCCTTTGTACAAAGAGAAATTGTTGGATTGGCATCTAAAGAGACATGGTACCACTCCTGAAAAATTAAACCTGTTAAACATTTTAGTGTATAATTAAAAGTATATGTCCTATTAGCTTTTAGAGGTCTTTTAAAAGTTTTTTCCTTTTCTTTTTATGGAGAATATCTTTCTAAAAACAAAGTAGTTAATAGGCATACTTTATTAGTAGACTGAATCCATGTGTTTAATTTTAAAAAACCAACCAAAATATAAAAAGACTGAAATTAGTGTCTAGGATAGAGGTAGCGATAAGAACAGCAAGACATACTGCTAGCTTGAAATATGTTGATGCAGAATTTGACCTCATGTTTCTTCACTATAAACAATTAGTCTGATTCTAATCTTCTACTACATTTTTTCAAAGTGGGGAGGTTTGGAGTATGGCCTGCTTTCTCTTAACAGTTGTATTTTATTACCACAAATTGTTTTATTAATACAGATTTTTTTTCAAATGAATGAAAATTCAGTGAACTGTGTATTTGCTGAAAATAGAATGCTGTTATGTAAGGTGAGCAAACTCCTATAAATTATTATTGAGCAGGTTGTCTGCTTCTGGAAATTAAATTTTTCTCTGAAATACTTTTAAAGATATGAATGAAATATTATTTTCTCATGTGGATAATAATTTTCCATTTGAAAAGTATTTAACCCACACTCTGTTAATAGAACAAAATAGGCCTTTATTTGGTATGCAGATTAACTCATACATATCCAGGAAAGCAAAATGTAGTCTTTAGTTTGTATGGTTTGTCAACATGTTTGAGACTACATCCAGTTGGAGATTGTTTTTGTCTGCTTTTGTTATCATTGTTAAGCTGATTTTCTGTTTCAGATAATATACCTGGCTCAAAATTTCCTAACTTTAACACAGAATGGGTCAAGACATACACGCATTTTGTATGTACACAGGATTTTGTGACTATTTTCTGTGCATCTCTTCTCTAACCCACCATAAATATTCCTTCACTTCCACTGGATAAAAGAGAAAAAAAAAATCAGGAGGCGGACACCAGATGGTTTTCATTGTAAGAAAGCTGGTTTTATTACCTGAGTTAATGTGAAGAAGAATTTTTTGAACGTGCATTAAGGGTGCTTGTAAAAATGTTTTAAATATAAATATATTCCTTTAATGAAAATAAGTGGAATTTTATCCTTAGAAAGTCTTTCAAAACAGTGAAAATTCTCAGAAATATAGATAGCTGGTGAATGAATCTGTCCTGTACTTGAAAATAAAAATGTAGATAGGGACTGTTTGTTTGTTTAAATGGCAAAATTTTGAAAGCTTAAAGAGAGGAAAAATGGAAGAAATAGTACATCATATTGTGTTATTTCTTATAGCTGTTTAAATGACATAATGGAATTTAGGCTACAAGTGGCCGATTGAAACATGTGTTCATCTCCTTTTCCTCTAGAGACTTCTCTAAAATGAAAGTAAACAATAAAAACTCTTTATACCTGCAATGTCAAAGAGAACGGGATAGAGGCCATCCTCTAGCGGGAGAATTCCCACAAAATTAGTCTTACTTAGCGATCTACCCTTCTGTGGGTGAACAGCTAGCCCTTCCAAGATGAAACGGGTCTGATGTAGCAATATATTGTAGTTCAAAATAATTTCGTTTTCAGTATGACTTCTTCTTTGACCAGTGCAAAATTTGGAGGTTTATTTCTTAACTTTTAAACATATTTTCTAGTTATCTTTTGTTATTGATTTCTACCTTAATTGCATCTGGAAATCCTATGCTCTATTTCTATTCCTTTTGTGGTTTTCCTAGAAATTACAACATGAATATTTAATTCATCATAGTCTAAAGTTAACCAAAACCTTTATCCTTTTCTTGGACAATACAAGGTCCTTAGGACCCACCTTCACCTCACATACCTTGCTTCTGTCTTACATGATACTGTTGTCATGAATTGATTAACACAAGGATATTACTATTATTGTACTATATAGATAATGTTTATTTAAATTTATCTACATACTTACCACTTTACTTTGCTCTTCATTTCTTTTGTCTTTAGCATTCTAAGAGTATTTTCCTTGTGCCCAAATGCACCCTTTAGAATTTCCTTTATTGAAGATCTATCTGTGGCGAAGTGTTTCTGTTTTTGCTGTTCTGAAAATATCCTTATTATGCCTTTATTCTTGACCAATTACTAGTTGTAGAATTCCAGTTGGCAAATATTTGCCTTTAGCACATTAAAGATATTACTCCACTATCTTCTGGCTTCCAATGTTGCTGTTGAGAAGTTTACTGTCAGCCTATTGCTCATTTCAATCTCCTTCTTATCCCTAGATTCTTTTATGATTTTTTAATTTATTATTATCTTTGAGGTTCTGCTCTTTCACTATGACGTGTGTTGATTTGAATTTCTTTTTACTTATCCTGTTTGCCACCTCCAGAGAAGTTTTGCATTGTTTCTGTCAGGCAGCAGCAAATACTGGCTCAGGGTTCCTTGACCCACCCAGCTGATAACGCTTTTCTATTTTCTGAAGTTGTAGTCCTTTGGAGCCCTAGTTTACGGAAGAGAGCTTCTTTTATTAGAATCTCCACAGTGTGTGGGCCCTGGGCCTTGATTTTATCCCCTTTGGTTGTCAATGCCATCAGGGCAATTCTGCTTCTGTGCTGGCTTATCTCTCTAGTCTCTGCATTCCTTTCAATTTTGGCCTGAAAATTGCATAATAACTTGTGATTTCTTTGCTTCTCTAAAGAAGATTGAACAAATATTTGAACTGGCAGTTTTAGTCATTTTCAGTGGAAGGGTGGCCTGAAAACATTTTCTGCCATTATTGGAATCCAGGAAGATTTCAATGTAATTCTGGAATCAGAAAGTAGATGGAGGGACTTCCCTGGTGGAGTAGTGGTTAAGGATCCACCTGCCAATGCAGGGGACACGGGTTGGAGCCCTGGTCCGGGAAGATCCCACATGCCGCGGAGCAACTAAGCCCGTGTGCCACAACTACTGAGCCTGCACTCTAGAGCCTGAAAGCCACAACTACTGAGCCCACGTGCTGCAACTACTGAAGCCTGCACTCCTAGAGCCGGTGCTGCGCGCAAGAGAAACCACTGCAATGAGAAGCCTGCGCATCTCAAGGAAGAGCAGCCCCCGCTCGCTGCAACTAGAGAAAGCCCGTGCGCAGCAACGAAGACCCAATGCTGCCATAAACAAACAAACAAATAAATAAATAAATGTAGGTGGAATAGAAATAACCAGTATAGCTAAGAGGTGGAATTTTACCACTGAGTGTTTTCAAAAGAGGACATAGAATCATAGAAATTTGATTTGCCTCCACAGAACTTCACAGAGCCTTTAGATTCAGAGACGCCAGATAAAGAGGACGGTGGAGGCGAGATGTAGGGCCTAAAAGAGACTGATGGCGTAACACTGACAGCAGGTGCACTTTGCCCCATAGGAAGTTTAATTTCTGAAGAAATTCAACTGTCATAGACTTCCACATGCTGGCCTTGAAATTTCCCCCAGATGATTCCCTTGGACATCTCCTTGGACATACCTACCACAAAGTGAAATCCATTGATTAAAACACTGTTAACATACACAGAACTCCCAACCATTTTTTGATGTGTTTGTGCCTCGTGTCAGTATGAACGGCAACCATGGAACAGCAAAGAATTGTAGAAACTTTACTGTGTGACAGAAGAGACAGAGGTAAACAAATAAATAACATAAAGCCAGAGAAAACAGCAGCAGTGCAGAGAACCTCAAAAGAGAAAAAAAACGAATACCTTATAGAGATAAGAAAGATACTACTTTCATAAAACAAGAAAAGGGTAAAATAAAAAGATAAAAGAGAACAATAAAAGTCTTTTGAAAAGCAAAAATATAATGGCTGAAAAAATATCAACAAAAGAGAATCTCTCAGATGGTATAACAAAAAGTCAAAGATATGGAAAATATCTTGGGAAGAAGGGAAGGGAAGAAGAGACTTAAAGGAGCAATAAAGTAATCGGTGGTCTAGGAAGAGATAACAGAGGAAACAGAGAGGAGGAATTTATCAAATATGTAATATGAGAGCTGAAGTAAGCAGGTTTCTGGATCTAAAGGGCACATTGAATGCCTTATAAAATACATGCAAAAGACCCATGTCAAGGCACATTGTTATATTGTTAAATGTTACATTGCAACATTGTTAAATGTTACATTGCAATATGCTAGGGAAAAAGAGTCAGTAATGTCCCAGGGTAACTCCTGTCCCATAGGCCTAGAAAATAATCAAATTGCAGTGAAATGGCAGAGGGCTCTAGCAGGGAGTTATTTCTCCCCATACCTGTAAAAGACTCCATAGTATTCCTAATATGATAGAGCTTTCAGAAATAAAAGTGGAGAATTACTGTAATAAAAATTCTGCAAGGAAAACAGAAAGACAGAAACTTCAGGAAAAACATTTATCCAAGAAAGAAAACATATTTAGCCCTTCAGTGAATATTTATATTATCACATTATGCAAATATTGTTTATTAACTTAATAAAAATCGTTATGTAACCAGTAATATGCTAGTGAATGTTTAACAAATAGCTCTCAAAAATGGACATATTTATATACATACATTTATTATAAATTTTACTTATATGAAGGATACATAGCCCACAATATACACTTAATAATAAAATATACAAAACTGTATTTTGTCAATTCCGTAAAGCAATCGATTCTCACATAATGTTTTGTTGATTTTTGCTGAATTCTTGAATCATTGTGGACCTATGGTTGCAACTGACAAAGGGACATACTTTTGATATGAATGTTAGTTGAATTTTCTTTTCCCTTAAAAAGTAAGAAAGAAGTGAAACAATAAAGACATGTCAGAACTTCACTCGTTTACCAGTGACATGAGCAACCTCTTTGCTGAAATGTATAATATTTTTTGAATAATGGAAAAATATTCCCTCATTTTTTAATCTATTCATGATGCAACGGATACAAACATAACACACATTTACATTTTATCTAAATTATTATTTTATTTATTTATTTTTTTGATGTGGACCTTTTTTTTAAAAGTCTTTATTGAATTTGTTACAATATTGCTTCTGTTTTAAGTTTTGGTTTTCTGGCCACAAGGCCTATGGGATCTTAGCTCCCCAAACAGGGATCGAATCCACACCCCCAGCATCGGAAGGTGAAGTCTTAACCACTGGACCTCCAGGGAAGTCCCCATTTTATCTAAATTATTAAAATTTTTCTCCATTATTTTCTTGTCTCTAAACAAGTATAGACAATCATCAAGTCAATAAATCAAACCTGGAGTTGTGGCATTTGCTGATTTATGTGGTGAAATACTTACACTATGATCAATGTCAAGCTACTACTGTGACCTCACTAAACACAGAGTTGGGAAGATATGTATAGTAGCATGCCATTATATAGTATTTCTACCATACAGATACAATAAATGTAAATAACCTCAGTAACATAGATAGTAGTAAAAGGTAGTAACATAATTAGGAAGTGTAAGTTTTGAGTGTTCATTGCCTTTGGGTTTTTTTTTTTTTTTTTTTTTTTGCAGTACGCGGGCCTCTCACTGCTGTGGCCTCTCCCGTTGCGGAGCACAGGCTCCGGACGCGCAGGCTCAGTGGCCATGGCTCACGGGCCCAGCCGCTCCACGGCATGTGGGATCTTCCCGGACCGGGGCACGAACCCGTGTCCCCTGCATCGTCAGGCGGACTCTCAGCCACTGCGCCACCAGGGAAGCCCCATTGCCTTTGTTTTTAATGTAATTAATTTAACTATAAGTTTGTGTAATTTAATTTCTTTTAATAAATTTATTTATTTATTTTTGGCTGCCCTGGGGCCTCGTTGCTGCACGTGGGCCTTCTCTAGTTGCGGCAAGCAGGGGCTACTCTTCTTGCGGTGTGTGGGCTTCTCACTGCGGTGGCTTCTCTTATTGCAGAGCACAGGCTCTAGGTGTGCGGGCTTCAGTAGTTGTGTCCCGCGAGCTCGATAGTTGTGGTATGCGGGCCCATTTGCTCCGCGGCGTGTGTGATCTTCCCGGACCAGGGCTCGAACCTGTGTCCCCCGCATTGGCAGGCAGATTTCTAACCACTGCGCCACCCGGGAAGCCCTGTGTAATTTAATTTTTAATAATGGCTGTGTTTAGCAGTTGGCTTGCAATATTCCTGAAACAATGGGCTCTTGCAATCTGGTACAAGAAGGTTCCAACACACCACAAGATATAGTGCTGTTGGGTGAATTGGGGAAAACTAGGTTGGCAGTGGAACAAACAGATAAATCTTCATTTCTCATAGCATAAAGCAAAAATGTCATGACTAAAAATGTTAAATGAAAAAATAGCAAGTTTTCTAAAGATTTTCATATAATTACTGTATTATTTAAATATGTTTATAGGAAGAAGGATTGGGAGGCTAAGTGGTTGTAGGGCAGGACAAAGCTTTTATTAGAAGTCTTTTTTTTAACATCTTTTTATTGGAGCATAATTGCTTTACAGTGGTGTGTTAGTTTCTGCTTTATAACAAAGTGAATCAGCTATACTTTCATTTAATATTTAACCCTGAGTATTTACTAATTTGAAAAAAAATTAACAAAAATAAAATAACTAAATGCAAAAAAAAAAGGTTTAATATAGACATTTTGAACTAGTGTGAGTTGGTATTCTTTCTCATTCTGTCCTGTCTTATTCAATGCTCCAGTCTTTCAATAAGGAAAAAGGTCTAGTTCACTATTTGAGGATCTTCTGAATCAAATCACTCTAAAGATCTAAAATTTGATATAACCTTTGGATATTTTTGGCTGAGCTGGTTTTAACTGGTGTTTTAAAATTTGCTAATTTTTGATAGGAAGTGTCAATTGAGACAAATCTGTTTCCACTTTTCTTTTTTTTTTTTTTGCGGTACACGGGCTTCTCACTGTTGTGGCCTCTCCCGTTGCTGAGCACAGGCTCTGGACGCACAGGCTCAGTGGCCATGGCTCACGGGCCCAGCCGCTCCATGGCATGTGGGATCTTCCCGGACCGGGGCACAAACCCGCGTCCCCTGCATCGGCAGGCGGATTCTCAACCACTGCGCCACCAGGGAGGACCTCTGTTTCCACTACGAGTGTCTGATTTGCTGCTTTCTTCTGGCAGTCACTGAATTCTTACAGTTTTAGGCCATTGTTGGCTCACTAGGATTTTAATTAGACAGCTGAATCCCATATGTTTATGTGTACTGTTTTAATTTCTCTAGTATGTTTATTTAGCGTGGTTGTGGCACTTTAACACTCTGCTTTCCCAGAGGACATACAGTCTGGTAATTTGATACTGGATGTAATCACAGGAAATATACCAGTTAATCAAATGTCCTAAACCCACCCACACCTTCAAAACCTGTCTGGTGAATGAGTGCATTGTAAATTCTGTTTATTCTTCATTTATCAGGTCAGTTTGTCTTGTGTCTTGTTTCTTATTCTCATTTCCACATTACTAATTTTCATTCATATCACCTCATTTTTAGATTTTTCCTCTGGCCTCCTAACTCATCTTTCTACCTCCAAACTCAAGTGTTCAATCCATCTTGGACAGCATCATTAAAATAATTCCCCCAAATACTGCTCTAATGTCTCTCCATTGCTCAAAAATCTTCTATGGTTTCTTTTTTTCAAAATACTTTACACCCATTCACTAGACCAGTAATCTCCAGAGTGAGGTGGGTATACTCAGGGGTTGTGAAAGACAATCCACTGGAATACGAGAATGTGGTAGAACTTTTAATTCCTATTTCTATACTAGGTAAACATACATATTTTTAAGTAAAAAAAAAAGAAATTAAACTTCGCTAACATGTCATATGCAGATTGATACAGGTACTATCTTTCACACTCTATGACAGATGACCATGTCACTCATGGTACCTGAGATATCTTGAAGTAATAGCTGAAGTTTCAAAGTGCTTCGAGGATAGCAGTTATACCCTCATTTTGGGGGTTAGCTTCCAGCATACTGTGATGTTTTTCTATTTAAATGCATCTAGCTATGATTTATTGATTGTATGCTTTAATGAATGAGCCAGTGGCTTAAAAAGATTTCAGGAAAGAAATCACAGATTAAAGAGAATAGTAACTGCAAGTATAAGAGAGCAACAAAAAAAGGCCAAGCTGTTACATCTCTTCATAGTGTAAACGCTTTGCAAGACACATTATGCAGTAAAAATAATGCAACTAATTAGGTCTGACAAAAATTTGTTCAAAATGATTCAAAATTACTGAACTGACAACTTGAAATATGAATTCTTACATTTAATAATACATCTCACTTTAAATGTACATAATGCTTGAGTTTTTAGTTAGTGATAGTATGAAGCCATTAAATTAGCAAGATACTTATAAACTGAGCAGGTAAAAAGAGCATATTCAGGTTTTGTGGACCTTGAACCTAAGTTAGTTTTGGAAGCCTCTTTAAGAGAAAAAAGACAAAATTGAAAATGTAAAATCAAGTGTGAAAATGAACATTTATTTAGAATGAGAAAAGAAATCACAATAGTTACTCATTTTAAAAAGCAGGAAATACCAAAACAGCACAAGATCCAGAAAAATAACATAATGTTTTTATAAATGAACTGTTGACATGCCTCTATAACACCTTTTTTCTGTATTTTTTTAGCTGCATCTTCTTTGAGCACCCCTTCATATGACAATCACTTTGCAATATTTTCTAAAGACAAAATAGAAAGATAATTCATACTTTCTTTAGCATGACTGATCAAAATTTGTTTTTTATTTTGATAATAATTGCTATAAATAATGTTGCACAGATTTTTCAAGTTATCACATTTGGGGAACCCTCTATCATGTTTATGTTTGAGATGTAAGATTTGGGGGAGTTTCATATTTTATCATGCAAGACTAAATGCTCTTTGAACGAACAATACTAGTTTATTAGAGCAAATTCAAGTGCATTTAAAAACTGCCCTTATTTTGTAGTGAGCTACATAATTGTATAATCAAATTATTCTTATGCTATATATTCTGACTTACTGATAAACATGTGTAGGAGTTCTGTCATAGGAAAACTCATTCTTATTTGTTTTGCTATGTTGGTGGCAATCTTGTATGCCACTTTATCTGGAACTGCCAGATTGCACCAGGACAAGATATGTGAGACATGGTAAGATGTACTCTGATAGCTGGATACACAAAATATGTGACTTCACATACAGACATACCCACTGGTTGTAGGATTGCTATAGGTTTGTGTCTTGCAAACACAGGAATGATGATAAATTCTGTTTCACGTGAATACAGTAAAAAATAAAACTAAAAAAAATCTATGATTTATTTAAAATTGAATATGATGACAGAGATAATTTCCACTGAAAACCAGATCCTTTGCTTAAAATCTTACACACCTGATGCCTGGAAGAATTCTCCACAGACTCGCTTCTGGCTCCATAATTTCAAACCTTGTTTCTCTTCCACTTTCACATATTTTTGACCCCGCACACCATAGAACACACTCATATTGCATTTTCATGTCATAACCACCCACGAGTCAGCACAGTGGGCAGGAACGTTCCTGGAAGGCATCTTCTATTGGGATGGCTAGTGTTAACCTAAGTATGTATGGAAGAGCCTAGGAACCATATAAATATATCCCACTAAACCTGAGCTAAATGTGCTCCCAGCTCTATTTCCCCTTATTCAGATCCAAAAAGTACGTGCAGCCCGTTATGCCACATGTAACACAAAGGAAGTGTCATAGAGGCAGTCAGAGTGGGAAGAAACACTGGTCTTAATTGTGGTCAAAATGTCATACCTTTATCTCACCTCTGCAGTCTTTACTGAAATATATGACCATGTGGATACATTACAGGGGAGATGCTTAGGCAGGTGAGGGGTCTTGCACTGAAGCTTCATTAGCTTCATGGTAAATTTGTCTTTAACTTCAGAAAACAAAAATATTTTAATGGTGTTTAAAGGCATTTGACACAAAGCATAGAATGTTGCTGAACTTAATGGTAAATTCTATTGAGGGTCCTTCCTTATTTAAAAATGAAAAAAAAAAAACAAACCACTCACATATCTTTTGCCACCTGTATCAGCCACTAAAACCAACTATAAGAATAAAATAAATGTAGAGCCAGACTTTTGGATCACTATGTCACCAAACATTATTAAAAGAGTAACAAAGTATATTAAATCATATTACTCTCATTAAAAATATTGATTGGGCTTCCCTGGTGGCGCAGTGGTTGAGAGTCCGCCTGCCGACGCAGGGGACACGGGTTCGTGCCCCGGTCCGGGAGGATCCCACATGCTGCGGAGCGGCTGGGCCCGTGAGCCATGGCCGCTGAGCCTGCGCGTCCGGAGCCTGTGCTCTGCAGCGGGAGAGGCCACAACAGTGAGAGGCCCGCCTACAGCAAAAAAAAAAAAAAAAAAATATTGATTGTTTTCACTGATGACAAAAGAATTTTTGTACCATAAATACAAAATTTAAAAGAACTATTATTTATTTCATTCTTTAAAATATGTTCTTTAAAGTGCATGATATATCAATTCATTGTACATGTGTTATGTATATACAAATAATTGGGGGTGTGCTAAAACTCTTTGCTAATAAGATGTATAATCCAAACTACTTGAGTATCATTGAATTAAGCATTAAGATGCCTCAAAATTTGGCCCTAAAAGAGTGCATCTCTTAAGCTAGTCTGAATTATTCCCAGTCCCTAAAACAAGTCTTTATATTCTTATCCTAGTGTCATTATCCGAGTAAATCCTACCCCAGCTTCCAACTTGGAATATCCCGTTTTCTTCTGGCTAACTCAAATTTTATCTATCTTCAAGGACCTGTTCTTCAAAGACTCCCTTGGATTCTTCAGTTTTCAGAGTTCTCTCATTTTGTTATATGAATAGTACTTACTATTTTTAATATGCTCTTAGCACCAAATGATAGCCTACCTTAAGGCACCTCTTTTATTGCATTATTTTTTTAATGCATGTATATCTTATTTTGCAGCTTCTCAAAGGCAAAATCTCTCTCTTAGACTTTTGTATCCCTGCCACCTAACACAAGGCTATGCAAATAATAGATCCTTTCTGAAGATTTGTGGAATCAATACCTTTTTTGGAAAAAAGTCAAGTTAAGGGGAGATATCTTTTGTGTTCACAAAACCCTCTGTGAGGGAGGGTGTGTGTCATAATGGCGGCGCTTTTCTTCCCAGTGACACAGTGGTAGAAAGTTCTCCCCTTTACACATCTATCCCATGCTGAGAATATAGTCATCATAAAGAATATGAAGTAAGTGGTATACACTCAAATCTCAAACTATGACACTAAAGAGAAAGAATGGCTTTATTTAGAGTCCCAATGCGATTAATATATTCTCTTTCCCAAACGAGATAATTTTATCTTCTCAGCAATTTAATTTTCTGCCTTATTCATCATACGGTCATGTTCACTAACACTAGCAGATGGGAGGGTGGCGGTGTGTCTGTCCACCTCATGCTGGTTTGGCATCTCTATAGAGAGGAAACAAATTGATGCAAAAGAAATCCTGTTTCCTTTCTGAGTATTTTTGTGATGGCTTCTTTTGGTTTTGCCTCTTTGGAAGTGAACTTTCACTGTCCCTCTAAAGATGTTAGTTCTTTTTTAACAGCAGAGGTCCTCCTAGCTCAGCAGTCCTCCAGGATCAAGTAACTGCTCATCCTAAAAGCATGAGATAGTTGGGAACTGCGAGACTTAAACAGGTTATTAAAAAGCCATTGTCTGTGCTGTAACTGGGTTTATGATGTCTTTTTATCTCGACACCTAACGACATCTCATGGTTCTAATTATCTGCCAATCAGGGTAAAAAGCTCAGAATAGGCAGCATTGTGCCTAGAATTACTATGTGGAAGTATATGCAAACTACGTGGGTTTAAAGATAAGAAAGACTCTGTACTTTAGAGAATGAAAAGCTATATTAATCTAGGATTATCAAACACTGGTAAATGTATTATTGACCTTGTCATGGTGCCAGACAGAATAATACCATGATCTAGAGCCCAGATTTCCTGGACACTGGTAAAACATGCTGGCTCTGTCCTAGCTACTTCCATCTGAATCACAGGGAGTGGAAAGAACTAAGCCTATACTAATCTGAGTGTGTCTGAGGTCCCAAGCCCACGAGATCAGGACAGGCTCTACCCTGTGCCACCCACCTTTTGCCATCTGTATCCATCTCCTACTGTGTTATCAGACGCTCCAGATGGAGCTTCCTGTGCAATTTTTAATTATTATTATTATTTTTATCTCTTCACCCATAATGTCTCTAAATCTCCCGGCACTGCAACTGTTGTCTTTGTTGGAAAGAGATGATAGCCTTCTGAGATGGAGATGGTGGCATTTCTTTGTGAGCTCTCAGAAGGAATGTAGATACTATTTAAGTTTAAAAAAATAATAATTATGTCCTGACACTTTAAAAAAGTGAATTTCTTTGTAATTAGTTCTCATGTTTAGGATTGCTTTGAAATTCACTAGGGTTTTCCCTTTAAACAAGGAGAAAAGATTCAGCTTGTTTCCCTTGTTTGGGATCCTTTGGGATGAAAAGCACTATAGAAATGTAAGCTATTATTAATCCGCTCCTTCTCTAGACACATGTCGACGGGGGCTCTAAAATGTATACCAGCTGACGGTGTGTCTCGGCTCAAAGGAAGCTGCAAAATTATTTTTAAGCATGCACTTTGAATTTGCCCAAAGCCTGTCTATTTCTATGGAAATAGAAGTGACATCCTGTGGCTGAGAATCCTGTTGGTTTTAGCAGTTACAGCAAGTTCAGCTGGGCGGATGCTACCTCTTGGATAATATCTCATGCTTTTCTCTAAGTGGTCTGTATAGCAAGGGTGAGGAGTGGGGTGGGCTCTGCCTGGACACAGAGGGATAGACGGATCTTACAGATTTCCTTCAAAGCTTTGCATTCCATAATAAGACCTTGATAACTGTTATCTCTTTTGCGATTGCTTACAGGTATTGCATAGTAAGAGAAAGAGAAAGTCATCATGTCTTACCCCATGTAGCTTTACCAGCTGTGTACGTCCTTGGAATTTTTAAGTAGTACTTCCTTTTCCAGCGTTACTTTACAACTAGTGTTGACTGACCCAAACCATCAAGAAATCATGATCTCTGCTACCTTTGTCCTCTGTGGGATATTAAGTACCTGCACATGTGATCACTGTGTTGGGCACCGTATAGGCAAGACAGAGAGCTCAAGACCACCCCAGTGCTGATGGAAATGTGGAGAATGTGGTGGAAACTAGCAAGCTCTGAGCACCAGAGGAATAGACAAGGTTGTAGATTTGCATCGTTTATCAGTTTATTTAAGTCCATTTGGTGATTTCCACATTTATCAGGGTGAGATTTGTGGAAATGTGGGATATTTTCATTATAATTTGGAAATGGGTGAAAGCACTTGAGCTGCTTTTAGTTCCTTGACCCTGAACTCCCCAGGAAGAAATTTAGGAGCCTTAGGTTAGTAGCATGGAAGCATCAAGCCATCTTCTCAAGGTCCCACTTGGACTCTATTTCCCAGCTAGTTCTGTAAGGCTGATGCTTCACTGTGTGTTCCTGGTATCTATTCTCCCCAAAACTCAGTGGTTTAAACAACGATCAGTTGTTTGCTTATGATTCTTCAGTCTTTGTTCTCTTGCTTTTAAGTTTTCAAGGATTCTCTTGGTATATTTTCTAACTCAGAGATTCTTTCCTCAGCCATGTCCAGTCAACTCATAAGCCCATCAAAGGCATTCTTCATTTCTGTTACAGTGTTTTTGATCTCCAGCATTTCTTTTAGCTCTTTCTTAGGATTTCCATCTCTTTGCTTACATTGCCCATCTGTTTTTGCATGCTGTCTACTTTATCCATTTGAGCCCTTAGCCTATTAATCATAGTTGTTTTAAATTCCTAGTCTAATAATTCCAACATCCCTGCTGTGTCTGGTTCTGATGCTTGCTCTGTTTCTTCAAAATGTGTTTTTTGTCTTTCGGTATGTCCTGTAATTTTTTTCTTGGTCATCGGGCATGTTGTACCGAGTAAAAAGAACGGCTGTAAATGGGCCTTAGTAATGTGGTGGTGAGGTGGGGGGAGAGGAAGTGTTCTATAGCCCTGTGATTAGGTCAGTCTTTCAGTGGGTCTGTGTCTTTGGACTGTGAACTTCACAAGCACTCCTCGGGGATTTTTTTTTTTTTTTTTTTTCCCCTCTTAGGTGAAACAAGATGGCTAGGTTGGGTGGAAGGCCAGAGCTACCGGATTTGTGCATTTTCCTGCCCCCAAATCAGTTAGGGTCTGATAACACCACAGCAGGCTAGACTGGTTAACTAGTTTCCCCTGAGGTCAGGCCTTGTTAAGAAGAACAGAGCTCTCTGGCTCTTTCAAAATGGTTTCTTTTTCTCTCCTCCTGCCAGAAACTTGAGGAGATTTTTCTCCTGTATTGACTATGGGAATCTGGTTGAGTTCTTGGTGGTAAATCTCACAATATTGTGGGGAACCCTCCAAGACTGGGTCCCCTTGGCGTCTTTAGCTCTCAGAGTTCTCTGCACGGAGCCTCCAGCAATTCCTCTATTACAGTTCAGGTTTTCCTACCCAGGCACTGGTTCCCATGGTGGTATCTGCCTAGGGGTCTCTGCTCTGGTAAATTGTGATTCTCTGTATTCTCCTTTTGGTCTCTCCCATGTGGGGGGCAGTGTTTTGCTTCATGCCCTTCCCTCTTCTAAGGATTCAAGAAGAGTTGTTGATTTTTCTGTCTGTTTAGTTTTTTACTTACTGTTAGGACAGAGTGGCAACTTACAAGCTGCTTACACGTGGAACTGGAAAACCTGCTTACAATTCTTTATTTTGACTATGTCTCAGCAAGGACAGTGTGATTGTGCCCCCTGTGGTGTTATCTTCCAAGACGGCTCACTCACATGGCAAATTGGTACTTAGCTGGGGCATCCAGCCAAGGGCACCTTGTTTGGCAGGATTCTTGGGTTCCTCTCCACGTGGCCGGTCTGAACTTCCTCACAGTAGGTGGTCCAGGGTGGTCAGATTTCTTACTTTTTTTTTTTTTTTTTTTTGCGGTACGCGGGCCTCTCACTGTTGTGGCCTCTCCCGTTGCTAAGCACAGGCTCCGGACGCGCAGGCTCAGCGGCCATGGCTCACGGGCCTAGCTGCTCCGCGGCACGTGGGATCTTCCCGGACCGGGGCACGAACCCGTGTGCCCTGCATCGGCAGGCGGACTCTCAACCACTGCGCCACCAGGGAAGCCCTGCTGCAGACCTTTTGAAGGCTTTGTCCTGGATCTAGCCCAGCATCACTTCTGCCAGGTTGCAGGCAGCTCAGATTCAAGGAGAGGGGCTGCACAAGGCTGTGAATACCAGAAGTGAGATTCACTGGAGGTTATCAGTAGAACAGTCTTTCAGTTTGGTTCCCTGATTCTAGTGGCTGTCCTTGCCGTGATACCCCCGTTATTAACTCGGCGCCCTCATTCCTCACATTTTTAGGGTTCTGTTTTCCTCTTGCCAGAACTTCCAATGACTGAAGGCCTCCTCTTCAAACTTTGTTCTCATGGCAGCTTACAAATGCCTTGTCCTGCTTCATGGGCACAACCACTGATCTCCCCCATGAAGCTTTCTGGAGGCTATGTACCAGATCTCCTGGGCCTTCACTGTGTGCCTGACTCTCAGAGGCCTAAATATAGGTGTATGCAACAGTTTGCCCAAGGACGTGTGTGGAATTGCATGAGAAAAACATGAATCATTTTCCCTGAAAGTTGATTTTACTCAAAAATATAGATTTAAAAAATTCTCATTTCAATCATTATTTTTTATATAAGAGCACATGTGAATATGGAATAAAATGTGGTTCTATTGAATATGGTAGAAGACAAGGAAGGCTTCAAGGACATTGAAAGCCTAGTGTGGTTGCTGGGGTCATGGGTATATTCTCTCATGTCACTGTAGATCTGTCCAGTTTTTGTTACTAGAGACTCTTCTTGTCTTGCTTATCTTGCCATCTATCTAGGTCCAGGTTAGACTACGTCATGGCCTGGGCCCTGACTGTGGTACTTATGATGCTTGTCTACAGCAACTTCCCTGTAAAGGGAAAAAGTTGTTCTGTGAAGGAGGAGGAACAGTCTATTGTTTCTGTATCCTCTTTTTGGAGCCCAAATCCTGTTCTAAACTTTGCTCTATTAAAAGCAGACCCTTCCATCTACTCTGCATACCTCCCGGACACTTGCTTTCCCAGTCTCTCAATATCACTGAATAAGGATACTCAGTCAATACAATACTGAATTTTATTACTTTGAATGGAAGACCCAGAGGCCAGGGATTTTCTCCTCTGTTGCTGTCCTTAGTTAGCATGGCTGAGGGGCTCCAGTAGGGCAGCTGGGAACTTCAGCAGCTCCTCATTTCTGGTTCCCTGGTGTTCTGTGAAGTCTCTGAAGGCTGCATTACCCCACAGGCTGAGAGTCAGTTACTATGGACCCCAGTCCTGTTTCCCCCATGGGGAAAGGCTGGTGCCTAGAGAGATTAGTGGAGAATATTAGACAGGCCCCAGGAAGGCCAGCAAGCTTTGTCTCCTCTGTGTGCAGCAGAGGCTGGGGTCTTCATCTCTAAGAGAGCCAGGATGATGGAGCCTCTACTGAAGGGGGTGACATGAGGCAGTGGGCTGTGGTCAGTGCTTGCTGGGGATTATGGTTGCTGGGAGTCAACTGCTAAGCTCATTCGAGGTTGCTCTTTAACATGGCTCAGATATCTTCACTAGATCCCAGAGGTGAATACTTGTCTTTTTTGAGCTGTTGAGTTGTTGAAGCCCAGCCCAGTTGCCTCCTGAAAGAACTTAATATTTTGGACTCAGCTGAGATCCTCAACACTTTGAATGCTGTTCTGATTAAGTTTTCAAACCCTCAGAGCTTCTCTTCTTAGAGGTTCATAGTTCTGCAGAGACAGGCATTAGGGGGCACCGCAAGATCTCGAACCTCCTTTTCTTGTCTATGCATTGTCCTGTCTCTTTGGATGGCTAGCTTTAGAGGCCAGTATAGCTCAGGTGTTCATCACAGACCCTGTTTTAATGCTTTCGGATTTAGTGTTTGTCTCATCCCAGGGCCTTTAGCTGGGGGCTCTGGGGCTCGGGAACTCAATGCTAAGCCTGTCCTTGATGACCTAAAGACCAGCAGAACTGGCTACAAGCCCAATATAGTTAGAGAAGAACCCTCATGCATAGCTGAATGTTATTTTCACGAATCTTACATGGGAAGGTATGTCTTGAGTTCTCTTGAGAGAGAGCCAGAAGTTCACCTGTCACTTGGAACAGATTAAAGCAGAGCTAATTATTGCCCTTTAGTAACTGAAGAGTCAGTATTAGGGTGGGGTTGCCTATAACGCCCATATGTTTTGTACACCATCCTCTGAGGAACTATCTGGGAGAGGCCATCTGAGATTCTAAAGTGGACTGATGACTCTATTATCACTTAATACTTTCAAGGATGAGTATATTATAAGAGCAAAGGTTCTGCTGTTAGACAAACTGGTTTGAAATACCAGTTCCTCCTGTACTAATTGTGTAACCTTGGACAAGTTATAGAATCTCTTGAGGGTCTCGCTTTTCTCATTCATAAACATGTGGTAGACCTACTTGAAGGGATGTTGGGTGGGCTAAATGAGGTGACGTGTCTGGCATGTTGTAAGCCCTCTGAAATAATAACAATAACAGTAACATTTTTTGGTATAACTTAGTGTAAGTCTGGCACAGTATTAAGCACATTGCATGCTTTACATACAAAGAGGCTATGTTGCTGTCACTAGGATCTTGCTAGTGAATAGATGAGAAAGCTGAAGTTTTTGCCTGAATCCAAAGCCTATGCTCTTACTCTTGGCTGAATAAGAGATATTTCTATGTTATAAAGAGATATCTTTAGGTAGCTCTTTCCCATAAAACTAGCTACAGGAATCCTTGAGAGGAAGATGGTGTAATGACCAATCTGGCTTCCTTACCATTTTAACTACCATTTCCCAGAGTTGGAGTAAAGCTCCCACTTAAGCGTAGATCTGGCTCAGACTCTGGCTCAGACTCCACTTTAATCAAGGGGAATATTAGCTCTGGGCCAAGAGGCATTTCACTGCTGATTCTGCTCTGACTCTATGCCACAGTTGTGATAGAAGCCTCCATCCTGGACCCAAGTTCTGATAAACTGTCTTATTTCCTTCTGGCCCCACCTTATACTGTACCCTGCACCTTAGTTCCTCAAGAGTCATTCTCCACTGATTGCTAATCCACGAAACTTCTTACCCTGATCACTCTTCTATCTAGACATCAGTTTATTCTCTGACCAGGATACCTGAAGAGTCTGCTCAGCATTCCTTCTGTGGTATAGAAAGTGATGTTTCCTGGATTAGCTTCTTACTTTGAATAGACCTTTTCATTTATACATTGAGTAATATTCAGTGAACATGACTATAAGCTTCTTGATCTCAAGATACTCACAAGGTCCTTTAACCACCCTCTCTTTTAGAGCCTTCTCATAGCTTGAACAAACCCTCATTTCTCCTGAGAAATAAGTCCTGGTTCTATTACTACTTCATTCTTATTTGCTTTCTGTATATCTCCTGAACATTCAACAGTCTTAGGATAGAAAATTCTCAAGCGGTTTCTACCTGTCCCCCCTTGACCTCTGAGGGCAATGCTAACCACTGTTTCTGTCTAAAAAAAAGAAGTAGAGTTGAATAAAGGTGCTATTAGCATGGGGACAGACTCTCTCTTTTGTTTCTGGTTTGTTCTGCTCATGAGCTTAAAGGCAAAATGTCTACTTTACTAGGAAGTTTCATCTACCAAGCAATTTCATGAAATAGGACCCAGTACTTTACTTTGGCAAGGGTGGCTCCTAGCACACAGGGAAAATGCCCTGTGGATTTTTTCTTTTTGCTGATACTGGGCTCTAATAAAATGATCTTGTTAGTTTTCAATATAAGAACCCTCCATGGATGTATTTGCCATATTTGTTTCCATTTTTAACAGTGTCATAGCAGGGCTCCAAAAGACAGACTTCATGCGTTATGTCATTGTGGCCTTGGAATGACAGACCAGGTAGTTAATTTGATTAATGAAGGGAATGTTTAGTCACCACTTCGAATAAAAGGAAGTCAGAGAGGTCAATAAATGAACTTTTTCTGGAGGCCAGTGTTATCACCCCTATTAAAATATTAACGCTATCCATTCCCTGGTTGCCTCACTAATCAATTCTTTCTTTATATATTAATTTAGTTTTTAGGCCAAGCTCTTTCCCAAAGCTTGCCCAGGCAAACAAGATAAATCACAGGTGGCAACTACATCAAATAATGGTCATGGCTAGTGTTAACTCTTGCAAAACACTAGATAGGGTCTATGGGAAAGAACTGTCCTTAGCAGGAAAAGAAAGGGGCAAACAAGGGCACCCAAAGACCTTCCATCTTTCCAGTGAGAGAAATCAGCTTATAATTAAATCTCACTCAGTTCATATTATCTCCAAGGATCTGTACAGTCAGTGAGCAAAGTTCTCTTGAACGAGCATATCTCAAGGTTCACAGATTATCCAAACACTATTTCTTCTCTGTACTGATTGTATCCTTCTACCTTTGTCACAGTGATTCACACTTCCTTGCCTGTGAAACTGGATTTTCCATTTTGCAGCAAGGGAAGGAGGCTGGTGGGGTATTTGGGGGGCCAGAAAAAAGGGTACACGTAAAAAAAAATCGGTGAGTTGATGATTGATCCATTTTTCTTTATTTAACACAAGTTTGGAGGGAAGTGGTGATAAATCTACTTCAAGCTAAACTGCTTCTTTTGGGGATAATAGAGGTGCTTGATTTTCTGTTTCCCTTTTCTTGGATTTTCTAGTAAAATATTTTAAAATGGGTTGTTTTTGAACCCATCATAGCATCCAGTGATAATAAATAAAATCTGTTAATGACCTCCAAATTTATATCTCCAAGTTTGACTTTTCTTTGATCTCCAGACTTCTATATTTAATTGACTTGGCTTTCCACATGGATTTGTAACAGACATCATAAACACATTGTTTTGATTTTTCCTCCAAAACTGCTCCTCCCCGCTCTTAACTATTCCGTCTCATTAAATGGTATCATTTATATTTCACTAAGTGGCTCAGGTTCCAAACCTAAGACTCATTCTTGATTCCTTTCTTCCTCATTTCCCCACAACATGGCAATCCATTGGTGGTTTCCTTTCAGAGCATGTGTCAAATATGATCACTTCTCATCACCTCCACTACTATCAGAGTAGTTCAAAATACCATCAGTCATCTCTCACCCGGGCGGTTGCAGAGACTCCTAAGCGTCCACACCTGTCCTCCTTCAGTGTAACCTGATAGCTAGAGTGATCATGCAACTTCCTTGCTCAGAACCCTTTAATGACTTCCTGTTATGTTTAGGATAAAATCTAAATCTCTTACCATGTCTGCAAGGCCCTTATGATCTTCTTATGCTCATTTTCTGCTCTCCTTTCTTTCATTCATGTTGCTCCAGTCACACAGCCTCAAATATTTTAAGACTTGCCTGTCTCAGAGCTTGTGCTTTTGCTCTTTTCTTCTCCTGGACTGTTCTCCCTTCACACCTTCACCTGCCTTGCTCTCTCACTTCACTTGGGTCTCTGCTCAACTCTCTTCACCCTTTCAGAAATATCTTCTTGGCCACCTTTTCATAAATAAGTTTTAAAACTTTGCTTATAATTTGTTTTTCCCGCTGGGAATTAATTTCCAAGAAATCAGGGACCTTGTCTACCTTCCACATTAGTACACCTGCCAGCACTTAGAACAGTGCCTGGAACATATCAGTGCTTAATACATATTGAATGAATGGGTGAATCCATTTGTGTATATACTATACTGAGAACTCAACTAGAGAGAATTAAATGTAGTTAAGATCAGCAAAGCTCTCAAGCCAGGGTTCAATGTTTGGAGAATAATAGGAGAGTGAATAAGGAAGAAGACAGCCCTGACTGCTTAGGTAGCTACTTTCTAACCTTACCTATCTTTTAATCAGAAGGCTTAACCTAAACTAAGATAACATTAAAAAAAAAATAAATTTATTTATTTATTTTTGGCTGCGTTGGGTCTTCGTTGCTGCATGTGGGCTTTCTCTAGTTGCAGCGAGCGAGGGCTACTCTTCGTTGCAGTACGCGGGCTTCTCATTGCAGTGGCTTTTGGTTGCAGAGCAAAGGCTCTTGGCACCCAGGCTTCGGTAGTTGTGGCACACGGGCTCAGTAGTTGTGGCACATGGGCTCAGCAGTTGTGGCTCTCGGGCTCTAGAGCGCAGGCTCGGTAGTTGTGGCACATGGGCTTGCTCTGCGCCATGTGGAATCTTCCCTGATCAGGGCTCGAGCATATGTCCCCTGCATTGGCAGGCGGATTCTTAACCACTGCGCCACCAGGGAAGTCCCAAGATAACATTTACTGATAATTTATTATGTCCAAATCATGGGAACAGGGAATACAAAGTTGCATAACACATGGCCTCACATATTTATACGAGGGATGTGTTTGTGTAAGAGGGACAGATCTTATTCAGAAAGGAGTAAGAAAACTTCCACAAACTACAGGTAGTCCTTGCTTTGTAATCGGACCTAATGTATAGAAATGCCATAAATTACGGTGTGGTTAGATTTTAGCTCTAGGACGGAACTTCCCAGTGGATTTGCCAGTTATAAGTGTACTTCACGAGCAGCCGCTTCCTTTTGCTAAAACCAAAATAAACATATTAAAAGTAAAACTAAACACTGTGCATAAAAGAGTGGGAAGCATTTAAGCATGAAACAGAGGAGAAAGTGACATGTTTTGGAATCTGCTGGGGTAACTTTTCTGGGAATCTGTGGGGCCATTTCTGGGCACCTGTGACATTCAAACTTAACCATGGTTCTTGCCATTCCTCTGTGTTAGGAGAAAATAGAGGGATGTCACCTCAGTGACATCCCTCTCAGTGATGTCACCAATGTCATTTATAGCAGTGGCTGCATCCCGTTACAGGGAATTCACCAACCTGAGTCTCAGCCTCTTTGCAGCACCTTCCCATGTTCTTCTTGGAGATGATATCTAGCAGCTGGAAATACAGTAGCATGAACTCAGCTTTCTGCAGTCATTCCAAAGGAGTAATCAACTTTTTTTTTAAGAGACTTACATGGGGGGTTGGGAATTGTGTGTGTTCTGTTGTTAACAAGAAGGCTTTCTCTTCATCTCCTTTCAAATTTCTCCTTTCGAATTTCTCTTACTCTTCTTCCTTCTCCTTTATGTTTGCTCTCTCTCTCCTTCCTCTGCTCTTCTTGTCCTCTTTTCATCCTCCTCACCTCTGCCTGCCATCTCCCCAACTCTCCCCAGGGTTGGCGGTGGATGACAATCAATGAATAATAAGCAATTGGAGAGATGAATTCCAAAGTCAACTGTGAGAAACCAAACCACGCACCATAGTGATGCTTTTCCTTCCTCTCTCCTTGCACTTCTCCTCTGCATGAGCCAAGGACTTGGGTTTTTCTGCCAGTGCCCTGTGATGGAGTGGAGTAGGAGAAAGAGGAAATAGTAAACAAACGGGGCTTGATTTAATCACACCAGGAGTTCATTTGTCAGAATACCAAGTTTATGTATAGCCTCGTGACACGGAACATGATGTGTCAGGACGTGGAATTAAATCAAATAGGATCTCATGGTTTTTCAGGTACGGTCTTTCTGAGGAGGGGGCCTGAAAAGGCGCTGCAGCCATCTGTCTGCATTGTAGCCAGAAAAATAGCTGTTTTCCACAGTTCTAAGGCAGGGTTTGTTTTGCGCATGCCTGGTAAAGCACTGATCTGTCCCAGCGGCCTGAGGGAGGACTGAGTACTTCCAATAAGCAGTGACTCGAGAGGTAACTAGGCTGGTCTCAAGAAAGCCCTGGGCCTGACCCATGTGAGATTCTATACTTTCTTCCATTTTCCTCCTTACTTTCTGCAGTTCAGATAAGAGACTAGATTCAGAAACTTATTTCAGAAGGCCTGGAGGGGAGGCTCATGGAATCACAGGAGCTTGGGACTAAAAAGGACTTTAAAAGTTTTCACCCTCACTGCTGACTGATGCTCCTTCCTTCCTCTCTGATTCTGCCCTTTATCCGAGCAGTGACAGGGTCCTGAGAGAGCACATCCAATATTTGTAATTTCCTAGACAGTTCTTCTACCTGTTGAGTCAACCTCCCTCTTCTGCCTAAAATTTTCCCATTGGCCCTTCTTCGTGCTCTTCTGAGACACTGTGAAACGAGTCTTGGGTCAGTCTACAAGAAAGTAGGGTCTCTCAAGACTCTCCAAAGGAATGACTCTCCTAAGGTCCTCAGTGGAAATAGCCTCAACCCTGGAAGCTGGGATTGAAGGAAGTGGTTTAAGCAAGATGCACCATAAGCTCAGTGAGTGTAGTCAGGATGGTAAAATTCTCTTTGTTGAGTTTTCTCACTATTAATTCTTTAGAAGGTGGCATGGAGGCACTCTTTACTATTACTATTATTAGTTTAAAACTAAAGGCCTAAAAATTGATGCAACACTAAGAAAAGAATTACATGCAGGTTCTCTCCTCCAAATGATAGTGTTTTTTCTGGGCTCTCTTCTGATACGATTTAGGGCATTGGTTCAAAAAGGACATAGAAATAAGACCCAGCTCTTTTCTAGCAGAGAACAGGAAGTCCTAAATTGTGTGTGTTAAAAGCAGGGAGTGTGAGAGCATTAAATTCCTTCAGCTAATGGATTATACTAGAGAGGAGACCTCTAAACTTCTTTCAGGTGTGCATCTGAAATCCTTTAAGTACTCATAAGTATGGAGATACTTTCTGTTCTGTTTCTCATTATTTATTTGTTCAACAAATGTTTCTTAAGCACCAATCACATGTCAGGTACTGTGCTCCAAATGGATGGACGTGGGAGATGGGCAATTTTTTCTTGTTTACCTTCTGAAGCTTAACTTGGGACGAGTTTTGTCAATTCTGCTGATAGGTTTGGATGAGATTTGCTGTTCACTAATGGCTTTTCTCTTCCTATCACTATGAAAATGCAGTGGGGCCAGAGTTTTACTGGCCTACTTTCAAAGATGGCATTATTTTTTGATTCGTCAAATGGAGCCCCTAAATCCAGTTAGCCATCTGGTTTAATTTAAGTGTGAAATATATATTTATATTACCTGCTTACAAATACTTATCTATAATATATCTTCATAAGGCCATTTTTTATACTTCAATACCCTTTAAATTTTGTGCTTGAAAAAGAAAATACGTCATTAATCTTGAGTATCATTATAAAAATAAATGTTGGGCCCTGACAATCCTAGGAGTGTCCAAGCAATGAGTTTCTGTACACAGTGATGTTGCCTAGGGAAACAGAGAGTATCTGAGAACTGAGAAACCAGTTTGGCTGAGGGTGAGCGGGGGGAAGCTAGCCACTAGGTTCTGGGGAGAACCAAGAGCCTTATGGTAAGATGTGGCTGGGAAAACAGATGCCCTTCTCATACGTGGAGATGGTCGGCAAGTTGCCTTCCTCTGGGAACCAAAGTGTAGGCTCAGCTAGAAATAGTGGTATGTAAACACCCCGATTCCCTCACGTGCAGGCAGAGAACTGAGCCAGTAAATACACAGGACTTTTTTTTTAGTCCACAGTAGACAAATGAAAGCTCAGTTAAGTGTGTTACCTAAGTGGAAAGGTAAATTCAATTTGCAAAATGCTGTAAAGGTCCTCCCATTCAGCAGGACTAGCAGAAGAGATGATTTAAAAAATGAAATCCTTTGCCTTATTGCATCAACTGCTTTCCACTAGCAACTCTTTAAATAAGTGTGCAGAGGGGAATAGGGGAAGGACAGGTGTGGGTGCATTGAGGGGTGTGGAGGAGGCAACCTGAATTCCCCTTTTGGCAGCTTGCTTTGTCCTTTAGGTTGGTAAATGCTCTGGGACCACTCTCTCTGGCTTTAGCTGACCATCCTTTTCCACCAGCTCCCCTCGTTTTCTTCTTGTATTTTTCTTCTAGCTTCTCATAAGTCTAAAAGAATGTGGGGATGAGAGTAGAAGAAGAGTTATGGTGTGATTCAGGTGTGTCAGAGAAATATTTTGCTGCTTGAAAGTCCATGCCCCAAATTGTTCTCATATGATTATATTTCATTCCTAGTTGTGGGGAGATGAGGATACCCTGCACTGTCTAGTACAGTAGCCACTGGCCCCATGTAGCCATCCAAACACTTAACATATGTGACTAAAAAACTGCACTTCTAAAAAGAAATTAAAAAAACTTAATAATACAAAAACAAAGAAAAGTTTAAAAAAACCCTGAAATTTTAATTTAATGATATATTTTAGAGGAATTTCTTTTTTAAAAAGAAATTTAAAAAACTAAAAAAATACAAAAGCAAAAGAAAAGTTTAAGAAAACCCTGAAATTTTAATTTAATGATACATTTTAGAGGAATGAAGAGAGAAGATGTTTGTACAAGGCAGGGTGCTGGAAAGAATTATCACAAGAGCACCTGACCCTCCAGTGTACAATCAACAAAGAATCTGGGTAAGTTTGTTAACAGTTAGGGTTAATAGAATTGGAAAATCACTATGAAAATGTATACTGGACTTGATTAAAGGGAAAATAGAAAGAGAATAATAAATATTGTAAGTACTAATACTCTGAGGTAAAGTACAATAGAAATGCTAAAATACACTAGTGACAATGTCAGGAAGACAAAGGTCATGTTGGTACATATTATAGATCAAGAAGAAACTGGAAAAAAAGAAATCTATGCCAATTAAAGGGAGAGTAGTTGTAAATAATCAATCATTTATTATTTCTTATATTTGTGAAGAAAAATTGGATGATCCATGCTCTGGAAAAGATTGACATATAAGTCCACTTTTGCATCATTTTTAAAATGAGAAGAATTGGATTTCCTCTATATTTTATTTCATTCTTATAAATTGCCAAAGGTTGGAGTGTGGCCTAAATTTTTAAACTGTGGGCTGCAACCCACTAGTGGGTCACAAAATCAGTTTAGCGGGTGACAATGAACATTTGAAAATAGAATAGAATAGAAACTCTCAGAGTGCATTTCATAGGATAAGGGTAATTACTATTTCATGAGACTTGGTTTGTGTGTGTGTGTGTGTGTGTGTGTGTGTGTGTGTGTGTATGGCTGAAAAAGTTTGAAAGCCACCAATCCACTTGACTTCTCATAAATCCTTCCAATTCTGGTATATAACAACTCTGTATGTTAAACACGTTGAGTTCTGTAGATGGGAATTGTTTTGTAGGATTTCAGGTAGTTCTTCCATCTGGGAATAGCACTAGTTTTTGTTGAATGGAATTTGACTTAATGTGTCTCTCCACTTTGGACAAAATGCAAAAAAAGAGCGTTTAATTATTAAAGAACCAAATAAGGAATAAACACTGTCGGTCTCATCTTGAAGGCAGTCCAAAAATATGGAGCTGGTGGCTATAATTTAGGGAAAACTCCATCATATGAAAATATTTCTGCTATATTTCTCTGCATGAGTTTACAGAATTATCCATTTAATTGGAGGCATTCTAAATACATGAATTAGGATAAAAATATGTGATTTTTAAAAAGAGTACATTTGGTGTTACAGGTATTGGAAGCATTTGTTTGCATTTCTTGGTTATATATATGCATAAACTTTGCACATCATGATTCTTTATAGAGCAGTTGGTGCAGAATTTACAAGAATACACATGATCTCTGCTGGCTTTTCACACACTAATTTAATAAAAAGGAACTCAGTCTATCCTTCGTTATTATGTTTCTTTGTTATTATCCATAAAAGCCCAGTTTTGGACTTGTGGGAATGATGAGGCACTGTGTAAACAGGCCAGTTCTGTGGCATGTAATTCCACAGAATGCTGCCAAGGAAGCTGTGGTGGAGGGAAGTGAATTAGGTTTCCTAATAGTCTGTTCTACTTGTGCATCGGTCAGAGATTTTGGTGAACCTCATGAAGGACTCTTGACACCTGACCACAGTTGGGTGACGTGAATTTTTTCTTTTTTTTTGATCTGTAGCCTTAACAAAATTTCATTACTCTGATGAATTTTCACTTTGTGCAGTTATGTGCACACCTCATGTATATATAACATGTTTTTGGTATGTCTTATGGTCTTTGACCATACTATGCTCACAAATCTTGCAAGTAAAAATTATAGAACTTTCACCACAACTGACTCTGATACGACAAAACGTATTCGTATAAAAACAGTAAAATTATACCTTGAGAGAAGTTGGCTATGTCCAAACAAGCACACATATAGTGATTCTGTAGGCAGCTGATATAAAAATACCTTATCAAAAGAAAATAACAGCCCTTGACACAATATGAGGCTTATCTTATAGTGAAGCCATCTTTGCTACCTTTGCTACCTCTAGTATTCTCCTATGGATTTCTCGCATTTCATCAGCAGTTGTTTTTGGCCTCATTTTAGTAATGCTGAGGCAACATTTCCTTTTTGCTCCAAACCCTTAACAGCTTTAATTAATAGTACTTATTCAGCTCATGCTTAGCAGTTTTATTTTTGAAAAGCAATTTATAATCATTTTTATTAGTTATTCTAAATTGAGATTTAGAATGGAATGTCATAAAGAAAATGCTTCATGTTTGAGAAAGGAGACTATGCCTACCCAATGTTTGTCTAAATAGCATAATTATGGTGGCATTACTCATAGATTGTTAATTGTTTATTCCTTAATCTGTAGATGTAAATAACCCACACTCCAACCTGCAATTATGGAAGGTCTACAAACCTGAATTGTGACATTCAACTGATATATGTAAGAATTCTTGAGGTAAAGTTGAGTATGTGTCTATGGCTAAAACACTATTAAAGCAAAAGGAAGTTGGAGTAATGATATAAATTGTTAGACACTAATGACAATCCAAATTTAGTAGTAATGCTGCCATGCCATTAGAATTCAAGAATATCAAATAATACAACTTTTAATTATATAAAAGTAATACATATTAGTAGAATATGTATTAATGTGTTTGTTATAAATCAAACAGGTAATTGGAAAACATGTTTTCACATGATATGAATCGATTGTCATTGGAATATTTATTTTTGAATGGAATTTCTAGATTTTGCATACCAAAAGGACACAAAATTAGCATAAGCAATATTTTAATGACTTTGCATTTACTACTTTTGCATACATTAGAGAGTTCAGTGTACAAATTCGAAGCTCTGAATTAAGCAGTTTGAAATGAAGTGTAATGTTCTAATTACATTAACTCAGTACACAACTTTCAACCAACTTTTCATTATTCAGAGACCTTCTAATCTTTGGATTATGTGTACCTCAGTTTGCCTTTTGCATGTGCCTTTTGGATATTACTCTACACATGTAAGAATTTTTATAAGAGAAGGCCTCCTGAAGGGAAATGTGGAAAAACAGTGACCACCTTCCTTGCTTACTGGTATCTCTGTTAAGGAGGAATGGCGGCAAGAGGAAAACAGGACCAACTAGGAAACCTTATATGCCAGGGAAACTGGCACCCTCTGATTCAGAGCCATTTTTTTCAGAATTTAAATGCAATTTTCAGACTATGGAATGATGGAAATGAATTTCATGAAAAGTTTTCTTTCCCTGGTTACCATGCTGTTTGTAAGAGAAAGAAACTATAAACAACAACCTAGGTTTATGGGAAAAGATTAAATTAAATTCCAATTAAATTAATTATTATTAATAATTATTAATTAATTTCATTACTCTGATGAATTTTCACTTTGTGCAGTTATGTGCACTCCTCATGTATATATAACATGTTTTTGGTATGTCTTATGGTCTTTGACCATACTATGCTCACAAATCTTGCAAGTAAAAATTATAGAACTTTCACCACAACTGACTCTGATACGACAAAACGTATTCGTATAAAAACAGTAAAATTATACCTTGAGAGAAGTTGGCTATGTCCAAACAAGCACACATATAGTGATTCTGTAGGCAGCTGATATAAAAATACCTTATTTTTATTAGTAATTAATTATTAGTAATTAATTATTAGTAATTAATTATTATTAATTCCCATTTAAAAATTGAAATGCCAGGCAAACACATCCTTGACTCTATTTTTTTTTAGGAAGGAGTAATATAAACATGAAGCCACACAGCATCTGCATAGATATTAAATATGATAAAAAGATTTATGAATGTACAACTGTGACCTGAATGAAAGGGCACGTCTAAACATAATGAATCCAATTTCCTGCTTACACTGGCAAAGAAACCAACTACTGTGCCTAAAAGAAATAGTTTAATTAGCTAAATAAACAGACTAATCACCTCTGCTCCCCTGCTCCCACTTACCCAAAGCTTTTTTTACCAAAAAGCTGGGATACCAAAGCTGGGATGTTTCTCAAGGGCAAACTACAGATTTTAAACGCTGAATTGAGGTTTTAAATACACCAAAATTCAAGTGGTGGTTTCCATGGTAACCTTCTCACAGCCACTTACTTGGAATGGCAAAGCACCTCCCCTTAAATATGAGTCCCTAAGTCCCTTTAGCCCTGTAGCAATGTGCTGAAAAAGGAATAGCTGGCTTGGAGAAGGGTATTTGGTGTTGGCAGGCACTTCTTATGTCAATATGGATTCCGATTCCTCATCAGACTTGATTCTAGGGATTCTTCTCAATCTCTATCCCTTTTTGCCACCCATGGTGTTCTGGGTCAGGGCAGAGGGTGAGTGTGGGTAAAGTATGGGCGGGCCAGTAAGAGATGAGTTAGCTTGTGTGTGCTTCTCAGATTGCAAGAATCCAGAGGGGAATCTGATGTGAATTGGAAAACGGAGTTCTGAAGTAACATGTTCTATTATTTTCACCTGGGAGATCTTAAAAGTCCAGTGTTTTTTGTTTTTTTTTGTGTGTGTGTGGTACGCGGGCCTCTCACTGTTGTGGCCTCTCCCGCTGCGGAGCACAGGCTCCGGACGCGCAGGCTCA
>NC_041220.1:62525817-62556766 GCF_002837175.3 Physeter macrocephalus
GTGGCCATGGCTCACGGGCCCAGCCGCTCCGCGGCATGTGGGATCCTCCCGGACTGGGGCACGAACCCATGTCCCCTACATCGCAGGCGGACTCTCAACCACTGCGCCACCAGGGAAGCCCTGTATATTTCTTTAGTATCTATTTTCCTTAGGAACTCTACAGTAAGCTCCATGAGGACAGGACTTTGTCACGTCTTGTTCGCTGTTGCTTATTCCCACTGCTGAGCCTAGTGTTTGACACATAAACTGTATAAATTGTTGAGTGAACAAAAAAACAAAGTTCAGAGTGAAAAGCAAAAAACTGAGCAGGAGCGTGGCAGGTGATAAAAGACCGTTATAGACTCTAGGCCTAACGTTGTGTTAGGGTACATTTATAGTGACTTTTTAAGACATGAAGGAAAGACAACCATGATAATATGGGAGAGTAGAATGTCTACTCTCATAGATTATTTAATTCTGTTCTCAGAGTTTAAGAAAGGAATAAAAACGTATAGAAATAAATGTTTCTCTCTTCTCTAACTCTGACCTTACTCCCACCCCAATCTACTAATTGAGAGTGGGATTACAGTGAGGTTTGCAGTTCTATAGGAAATAAGAGGATGAATTTAATAGTGAAGACTCTTCCAGTGCTTATTTCCATGCCAAGCAGTGGCCTTAAATCAGCCAACGTCACTTTAAGGAGATAACATTCTTGCTCACTCAATTGACGATAGAACATAGATTGAGGCATTCAATATGTTTGATGGGCCAAGAGGATTATTTAATAGTATTTTGGCTCTATAATTGTCTTGTCTTTGCATGGTTACTGAGCTACTAGAAATACCCCCACCTTTACCACCTGCACTGAGAGTCCACCATCACCCTAATAATAGAAGTTACCCCACGAATAATCAGTAGAGTGAAGCTTCAAACCCAGATTGATCTGACTCCAAAGCTCATGCCCTTTCCTGTTTGACTGTTATTACACAGCATACTCTTTTTAGGCAGATCTTCCAATAAGGAATAGAACAGTTACATCCCATTTGATACCACCACTGTCAGGTAAGTGCATGATTGTTAACCAGATAATTCCCAGGTTTTAGTGGTCTTAGTTCAAGGCTAAGTGGCAGAACACCTGAGTTCAGTCCCTACTGACCTTGCCCTGATCCCTTGTCTTTATCTTTTATTTTTTATTATTTTATTTTATTTATTTATTTTTTAAAAATATCTTTATTGGAGTATAATTGCTTTACAATGGTGTGTTAGTTTCTGATTTATAACAAAGTGAATCAGTTATACATATACATATGTCCCCATATCTCTTCCCTCTTGCGTCTCCCTCCCTCCCACCCTCCCTATCCCACCCCTCTAGGTGGTCACAAAGCACTGAGCTGATCTCCCTGTGCTATGCGGCTGCTTCCCACTAGCTATCTATTTTACGTTTGGTAGTGTATATGTGTCCATGCCACTCTCTTACTTTGTCACAGCTTACCCTTCCCCTCCCCATATCCTCAAGTCCATGCTCTAGTAGGTCTGTGTCTTTATTCTTGTCTTTTACATGGAGTCGTAGTTCATGAGAATTGGTGTGAATCATAAAGGACTGCAGAGCACGGGCAAAAGTAGATTAGTGGATTAGCTCAAGAAAGAACAATAGATTATTACTCTGAAAGAGCATTTTACCATTGTGCTTGATTTTGGATCAAAACTTGGAAAGACAGAGGAAAAGCAAAATAAGTCTACCATATATGGTCAAAATATCTTTATGTAAGATTAGGAAGACAAGGCACTCAAGCATTCACCAGACACATTTATTTGATATTTCAGCTCCATTTACTTTTTTCACCTACTCTATTGCTCCTGATTTTGCTGTTTACTACTTTTGGTAACATTCTTTTTCAACCAATACAATGCTCCTAAAATTGTTCTGTGGTTCTTTATCAGGAATGATTCAATCTTTGACAGAGACCATGGGGTCAGGGAGCTAGAAATCAGAGTCATAGAGGTAGAAGGGAGATGACTTTTTAGAAAATGATTAGTTAACACAAACTGGGAGGAAAAAAAAAAAATTAAGCCAGGTTGACTACATCAGATGCATCATTTAGCCAAAGGAGTAGAAATACTTTATAAAGGTATTCTTTTAACCTACCATTTTCTGTCACATTTACTTAATAGTGAGACCGGTTAGGGTGTGGGCTTAACTTTTGTTATTCTAGTTTTATTAGATTCTCTTATTTAAGTGAAGTGGGAGTGTCCACTTCATTGTGTGCGGTATTAGTGCCTCTGAGCAGCGTACCCACCCCCATCAGCCACATCAGCCATCATTTTAAATTTAAATGTATCTACACAAGGTAATAGAATGCTTTGCTAAATATTTTGAATTAGTATTTTCACACCTCCTTCCAACTCTAAAATGCTAGGTATAGTCTTTCGGTCTGTTTCTTTCTGCTGTGGTGTCCCAGAGTGGTTTTGTGGCATTCCAGTCATGGATGTAATATGATAATTTACTTGTCTCAGTTGGCTGCAAGAGTGGAGGTTGGCTGAGTGAGGTGGCATGGTATAGTCTGCAATAAAACAAAACAAGAGGTATAAAGAGACACCAACAAGACTTAAAGGTAGATCTTTTCATAAATAAACATGTTTACATTCCAGTATATTTTATTAATGTAGCTTGCCTTTAGTTTCAGCCAGGGCTTGGCAAAGTATGGCCTTCTGTGGCCAGATCCAGCAACACTCATTCATTTGCACACCCATTCATTTGCATATTGCCCACAGCTGCTTTCTCACAACAATGGCAGAGTTGAGAGTAGTTGAGACATAATATTGATATATGGCCGTCAAAGTCAAAATCATTTACTAACTGACTCTTTACAGAAAAAGTTTGGTGACCCCTGGTTTAAACTAATTTCTTATCCTATTTCTTATTGGGTATACATTCATGAAATGTAACAAGCCCCTAAATTCAAACGGTTCGGAAAACAAACATATATTTGTTTTGAAGTTGTTATAGCACATCATTAAAAAAAAAAAGATGACGTGACCCCATAATTTCCAAAATAAAAATTTCATATGGCAGCCGGAACATTCTAAGGCTTCAAATACTGAGTATGTCAGTTTATTTCTTTGGAAAGAAATGGAAAAAAATATATACGTAAACACACATAGTTACAGTTTTTTAAGGGTTTCCAGAATTTTAACACTCCAAATAGAGTATCAATATTGGTATTATCCATATGGCATAATAGTGAAGACAGGGAGTAGGGTCAAGATTCTTGAGTTCAATTTATTTTGCCCATAAAAGGCTAAAAGTTTCATATTGATTGTGGATCTGCAAGAGTAATTAAAACTTTTTGAGGAGTAAAATATGATTAAAGACCAGCTAAAATAACTGCTATCTCAGCCATGTAATTTATTGTTAGTGCTTGCTAGTCACTCATAGGAAGGTGTGATCACTCACTAAATATTTCCGATTGCTGTAGAGGCAAAGCAAATTGACTTTATTCACTTATAGGATGGCAGGTGCTATTTCCTGGGAAAATAATTCATTTCAAAATTTAGTACATTGTGTTAAGACAGTTTTTCAAATTAAGGTATTATTTTGAAAAAACATCCTAATATCCAAGGCCAAATTCTCCTATTTCACACTTTTTGAAAGGAAGGTAAAGAGAAAATATTGATTGTTAAGAAAAGAAAAAAATATCGAGGATTGCTTCTGAAAACATAACAACTTTGTGTTCCAATTTCCTAACCATCTGTCATACAGGAATTTTATCCATTAGCAGTCTATTCTATCTGTAGCTCCACTCATGTGACCTTAGAGATATCTGCAGGAAGACTGCTTATGAAATATAAGGGAAATCACAAGATTTGAAATGTGGATATGTGCATCAGGGCTTTAAAAGGGGGCTTCATTTGACTTGCGTTTTTATCAAAATTGAATATGCTTACTACGAAACTTAATTTTACTAAGAAGAATCAAGTGCCGAATTTACGTCTGAACTTGATTCCTTGTCTGTCCCATAGTCACCACTAATATGGTTACTCAACCTTTATTAGAGGAAGTAAAATGAGAGTTTAAGAAACTTGTTTGGGAATTGCATGCTCCGCTCAGAATGTAGTATTTAACTGTACAGGCAGCAGATTGGTCGGAGTATAGCTTATATGTATTTATTCCCCGAATGTTTGATTAACGGGCTGATCTGGGTACTATTGCTGCTTAACGAACTACCCCGACATTGAGTAGCTTGCAATAATCATTTTATTATGCTCACGGATTCTGTGGGTCAGGCTAGGGGACAGCAAGTTTGCTTGTCTCTGCTCCACACTGTCTAGGATTTCAGCTGAAAAGATTTGAGGGCTGGGATCATTTGGAGGCCCCTTCGCTCATATGGCTGGGCCCTGTGCTGGGAAGACTTGGAGACTAGAACTGCCACCTGGACTGCCTACAGCTGGCTTCTTCATGTGGCTGCTCCAAGTGAATTGGCTTGGAGCCAAGCATGGCAGCCATAGGACTGTTGGATTTCTTACATGGCAGCTCAAGTCTCCAAGCATGACTGTTCCAGCAAACACAGTGATAACTGCATCATCTCTTATAACCCAGCCTTGAAAGCCATACAGTCTCACTTCCACTGTGTTCTGTTGGTCAAAGCGGTCCCAAGTCCAGCCAGATTCCAGGAGAGGAGAGTTAGACTCTACCTCTTTATAGGGGAGTGTTAAGGTCACATTGGAGAAGAAGATGTGGAAATGGGTGATGTTACTGAGACCCTCTTTGGGAAACAGAATCTGCCGCCCTGGCCAAAGAAAAAGTGAGTACAAAATTGAGAAAATGTATTTAGTGAAATGTTAACATTTTTATGATATTGATTGTTTATTAGAATTGGATGTCTAAAAGGCATCCCAAACCTACTACATTCAAAACAGTGTTCTATATCTTCTCCCCCAATCAAAACAGTGGTTTTTGTCTTCTCCAAACTTGGTCCTCATCAGGTATCCCCGTCTTAGGAAAAAGCACCGTTTCCTAGTCAAAATTTAGGAGTCATCCCTGATTTTTCTTGTCCTTTCAACTCTTACATCTAATCTGTCAAGTCCACTTAGTTCTACCCAAAATGCCTCTCAAATTCACCCACTTCTCCTCATCTTTAGTGCTCTCCCCCAAATGCAAGCCATCAGTTCTTCTCTAATCCATCTCCATTTAGTATTAAGAATGAATTTCCCAAAACCTAAATTTGATCATGTGATACCCTTGTTTACAAGTCTTCAGTAGCTTCTGATTGCTCTTAGAATATGATGTTAATTTCTTCCTGGACCTACAAAACCCTGCAAGACCTGGCTCCTGCCTTCCCCAAATCTCATCCCATACCACTCTTTCCTTTGCTCATTTTGCTCTACACTCACCAGTCTCCTTTTATTCCTCAACCCGCAAGAGTCTTTGAACCTGCTTTTTATCTGCCTGAAGTGTTTTCTTCACAGTTTTCTGCATGGCTGACTCTTAAAGTCAGTTGTTACCTCCTCAAGCCTTCTCTGCCGAGCCAATCGAAAATATTCGATCTCATTACTCTCTCCTTTATCATCATATTAATTTCTGTAGTAGAACTTATTCTATACCTTTGTTTACTTGTTTACTGCCTCTTCCCAATTAAAATTTAAGCTCCCTGAAGACAGTGGCCTTTTCTGTCTTGCTCACCCGTATTTCTTCAGTACTTCATTGGATCTGGTGCATAATAGACATTCCAAAAATATTTTTTTGAAAAAAATACATGAAAGATTGCTTAAAACAAGGAAAAATCATATGTTTAAGCCTAATTTCTCATGAAAACTTATCCATATTGTACTAAAGCCCATGACTGAACGCACAAGATGATTTTTAAATTAATAGCCACAGAAAAGTAAAAACTCACCAAGTGCTTTTTGGGTTCAATCTGACCTTTCAAGGGAGATCTTACTATATTTGAAGTTGCAATTGTCATTAACTCAACTTAAGCTTCATTTATTCATTCTTTATTTTTTCATTCAGTTTTTGGTGAGAGCCTATTATATTTATGGGACTGCGCTAGAGGAGATGAAGAATGTAAAAAATGTGTAAGATCCATTTTCTACTCTCACAGAGGCTACAGTTTTGTGGGGGAAATGAGGAACACATACTGAAAGCCTCATTACATTGAGACGTAAGTGGCACAACCTAAATGCTCTCCGTATGGAGAAGAGAGAGGTCTTCTGTACTGAACTAATCAGAGAAGATAATATGGATTAGGTAGCACTTTAATTGGGTGTTTAAAAATAAAAAGGCTTTCAATAGGTGGAGATGGAGGTGGAGGAAAGAAATTCATTCCTGGTAAAATAAATTGGCCTGAGCCAGTAACCAGGACCAAGAAAATGAAATGCATGTCTGGGGAGTGGTGAGAAGTCCCATACATCAAGCTTTGTATGGGATCAGTAGCAAATACAGCTGGTTGAAACCTGGTCAAGAAAGGTCACTAACTGTAAGCTAAATAATTTGAACTTTATTCAGTAGTTGATAAAGAGCTTCGAAAGTGTTGTTGTTGTTTTTTCAGGAGGGTAGGAGCTTAATCAAAACAGTGCTTTAGGAAGACTCACCTGCTTTGTGTGCAGTTTAGACTGAAAATTGGGGTGGGTGGGTGGTAAGGAGCCCACACTTTTTCACCAAAGACCAAGGACCATGTAATCTTAACTTTCTCCATGTACCTCCTAGGGGTAGATTGAGGAAGCACGGTAGAGTGGAAAGAGTGGAGGTTTAGGCCTGGTTTCAGAACCCTGGCCCCATAACTTTGGTACTTGTTTCTGGGCTTCTGTTTCCTTAATTGTACAACAGGGATAATTTTTATCTTATCGACAAGGATTAGGAAGTTCTTGACAAATGGTAGCTATTATTAATTATTGAATGCAGCACTGAATTTATTTGCTTAAACTTTAGCATTATACTGGACTACTTCTGTTTGCCTCGGTTGGTAGTCTATGCTAAAACAAGATCATGAAAGCAGTTAGGACAGAACCACTATACCTAGTATGTAATATTTTCTTCTGTATTCTCTGAAAAATCACCTCCATCTACTTGATTACTCTGCTCTTTATTCCAAATAGTAACTGCAGCATCAGCAGAAGCTTTTGAATAGTTGTTTCTCTAAATAGAATGTCTTTTACTTTTGCCAGGGTAGACAAAGTGTTAAATAAGTATTCAATACTTATTATATTTTAATTTAATCAAAGAAGTGGTAATGGAATTTGAGGGCCACTGGCTGAAGCAGCAAGAGCTGTCTAGCGCTCTTTCTTCCACTTTGTCCCTCTTTAGGGTTTATTTTAATACCATCCTTGGACTAGGATACCAGGGTATTGGTTCTAAGATATCACTGAATCCATGAAGAAATGTGAGCACCTAGGAGTGATCTGGGGTTACTTTCCCTGGATCAAAGTTACCAAAGTACTCAAATGGAAAATTGAGAGGAAAGGAATTTACCTTTTAATTATTTGAAAATTACCTTTCTCTTTCAGTTTCTATCTTACCATTACAGATGCTAGCACAGAAGTTTCTGAACCATTTTTGCTAAATACTAACCTTTAAATTTAAGCAAGTTAAGAAGTGCTGAAGGAAATTTGTTACCAAATTCTGTGTAATGCTGGATGAAATGTTCATTTTTGGTAAACAGAGATGAAAGTCTTAAAATTTAACTTAGGGATGAAGATTGCTAGTACCAGGCTAGGGCCTAAATACCAAAACAACAATAACCATACCAGAATACCAAGAAAAAGATTTTCTTCTACCACTTATTTCAGTATGAAAAATTAAAAAGTTAAGGAGGGATGGAACAAGTAAATACCATGGTGTTACCCGTTCATGGGATGTTATTAATGGCCTTCAAACATATATGTTCTATGTCTATTTTGTGCCCTATAGGGATGAGTGGCTAGAAAGCACATACATGTAATTGAAGTTAAAAGAAAATAGCACAAAAAAGTCTCATTTTAAATAGTTGTGATTTTAAAGCAGCCATGTTAGAAAAGAAAATAAAACCAAACTATAGTGGCTTCAACTTCCAAACATTCTGGTTTTGGATAGCTGAGTTCTCAGAAAGTATATGCAGGTGTTGATATTAGTGTACATGTGCTCTGTCAGGTTCAGTTGAAATTGGAGTAGTAGACGTAATTGAAGTATCATATTGTGTGGATTTCCCCAACAATTAGCCAACTCTCTGGATCAGATGTTTAAGTTCACAGAGAAAAAGACCAACCCCCAACTCCAAACTTCCACTAATTTTGAGGAAATCTGAAACAGAGTTGACATGTAAGAAGATGTATGGAGTTCTGGTATTCACGTTGCTTCTCTTGATGATGGGAGGGATAACACTACTAATAATAGGGTTATTATGAAGAATGAGTTCATTTATCTTCAGTAATTAGAACAATCCCTGGAACGCGGTAATGGGTATGTAAGCGTTGGCTATTAGCAGCATTCGCATGTATTAGTATTGTTAGTGGGGCTATCAATATTTTCATTGCCAGGTAGCAGAAACTGTCAATAGAGAGCCTATTTCATGTGAATTTTCATAAGCAGAAGGGCAGTTCTGGAATTGTGCTGACATAAGAGTGTAACACCTATTAACTGGGTTTAGGAAGATGGAACCAAATTCAGGCTCCACACCCCTTTTTTTCTAGCTGTATCTCTTAAAACTTGCGTTTATGCCAAAAGAGATTGTTCTCACTTAAAGTTAGTCTCGATGACCACATCATTAAAAAAAAAAATACACTGTGATCAATCAATTGGAAACCACAGATCTTAATTATGCAAAAAGGAAAATATGCCCGAATATTAGCAGTCTTCTCTGAAAGGGGATATTTCTCACTGCCATTCCATCTATTTTTCTCTGTTGCACAACTTTTTTTATAATGAAACTATATTACTATCATAACAGAAAAAAGCAACAGATTTTCATTTTCGAAAACCAACAGCTATCATCAAAGGTACAACAAGATGCCCAATAAAACATTACTTTAAAATTTTGTACTGTATTTTTATTTGCCCAGGTGCAAGAAAAGGCAGCAATATTCTTTTGAAGATCTTCTCATCCCACAACACTAACTTGAACAAAGCCCAGGTGGGCAGTGAGCAAACACTGTCAGCACTGAACAGCATCCAATAACTATGAAAGGGTTCAGACATTCCAGTCGTGTCATTGGTGTCGCAGTAGCCTCTGTTTCATAGTTTGTAAGGATATTAATCTTACTGTCCATCAGAAGGGTTTCTGTGAACTATATATTACAATAATATACAATATATAATTATATAGTACTTGTATGGAAAATAGTTATAGGCAGGTAAATGTGATTATTTATATATTTTAAATCAAAGTTAAGTTAAAAAAATAAGCAATTGATCCACATGGCTCAAAATTCAAAAAATTACAAAGGATACAGTGAAAAGTCTTTCTCCCTATGCCTACCCCACAATCACCTAGTTCCCTTTCCTGGAGGCAAATACTGCTTTTAGTTGCTTTTATATCCTTCCAGAGATGTTTTATGCACATGCAAATAAATACATAGATATAGTCTACAAGTTATACGTTAGGAAGAATGCTGTCTTAAGGAATTTGTGGAGCCTGAATCTGTTGTAATAGAAATGTATTCTGGTTGAGTAAGGGTCTCTCTTTTTAATGTTCCAAAGAGAGTGGATGCAATTGATCATTCTATGAGTAATTATCAAGTTTCTACTATGTGTAAAACTCGTGCCAAATGCTGTTTGTCCTGTCAAGTTGCCTTTAAAATTTTTCATATGTATTCATCTGTCATTCAGATCTGTGTGCTCAAACATCACCATGTCAGAAAGGTCTTCCCTAATATCCACTTGCAAACGGCTCTCCCTCACCCTCTCACTGTGTTTTGTTTCTTCTGGAGCTAGGGTGATTCTATACCTTCTCACCAATTTCTCATCTGATAATGAAAGTGAGTGCTATTACACAGTGATAAGAGGGTAAACTGGAACTATAAATTGGGATGGTTGGCCACCCTATTTATACCATTTATTACGTCACAGCATTTTGCATTCCAAGGAAATGGAGATTATCTTGTCTATATATTGATATTTGTCCACTTGTAATGTCCATGAAGCCAGGACTTTGCTTGTTCTAGGAACCCATCACCTGGAAGAGTCCTGGACACACAGTAGGTGCTTGATAAATATTTGTGGGCTGAATGGATAACCCAGTCATGCTTCATGTTCTGTGTAGAACTGAGCATCTTTTGGTCAGCAAGGGGAAACTAAAAAGTCATAAAGGGCAAATTTGCTCAGAATGTGTCCTCCCTCAGGATAGGGGGAAAAAGAAGAGGCAACTTTTAATATTCAAATTTCAATATCTTGCAGCATTTCCTGTAAAGAGATCAGTCTTGCAGATGTGCACTGGAAGTGTCAACTGTTTGGTTATTTGCTAGGAGATGGAGGGGGGGTTGTGGGCTGCAGGATAGGTCTGGTCTGGGGAGTAGACCAATGGGATGAGAATGGTCATGGACCAGTTTGATCCAGTGGTTGGTTAATCTGTAGAAAACCTGTCTCCACACAGTGGAACCGCTATGTCCATGTGACTCAGTCCATAGGAGAAAAGGAAGAGCAACTTCAGAGCAAGCAGCCTGCCATCTGGGCTTATTCATCCTCCAGGAGGTGGGAGGCCAGCAGGATACAAAGGAACAAGCACCTGTCTGTGTCTGGGACGTGGCTAGTGGGTCACACACAGACACAGACATAGGCACAGACACACAGACACACACACAGACATACACACAGACACACACACACACACACACACACACTGATTAGCAGAGTCCAAGGGCCCTGGGAGTCGGTTTTGGTAGAAAAGTCTGATGTAATTCTCTACTATCTTACCTAAAACCAGACTAATCTTTTTAATCATAGAGGGCATAGGTTGTAGTGGCTTAGTAGCTCAATTTAATTTTCCCTTTTCCTTTCCAAACAGAGAGGCCTGTGTCCTGCTGTTGGGGCTGATCCATGGGAGAATTCCTGTGGGAGGAAGAGGCTGAAACTCTGGCCTAGCGTTATTAAACAGAGCACTCATAATAAATGTGTCAATACTATTTCTGAAATGTTTGCAAGTTTCTCTCTATCACAAACATATTGTTCAAATTTTATTAAAGGAAAATATTGTAGTATCCTATTGGAATTATTGGGTTTTTGGGTAATTATCTTAAGCCCCTTGATTTTATTGCTGAGGGAACTGAGGCCCAGAAAGGTTGAATAACTTGCCTTACTCGACATGAACAGAGATAGTCTCTTGTTTTTAGAAGTTAGAACCTCTTCTAATATTTGATGTTAGGTATGTGGTTTTTAAAATAATTAATTAATTAATTAATTAAATTTTTTAGGCTGAGCCTACGGCATATGGGATCTTAGTTCCCCGACCAGGGATCAAATCCGTGCCCCCTGTATTGGGAGCACGGAGTCTTAACCACTGGACGGCCGGGAAAGTCCCACGTGTTTTAAAATGACATTTGGATACGGCTGAGAGTTCAGTAGTTTAAGCTGTGAAGCAACTTATGACGCATATTTAACCAAATAAAATTATTTTCCCTAGCTCGTGCCATGCTGACAGCTTACAAAACCTGTGTTCATCTTTCTTCACTCATAAAAAGGGACTCAGTTATTTTTAAAAATTATTTTATTAATTTTTATTGGAGTATAGTTGCTTTACAATGTTGTATTAGTTTCTGCTGTACAGCAAAGTGAATCAGCTATATGTATACATATATCCCCTCTCTTTTGGGTTTTCTTCCCACTTAGGTCACCACAGAGCACTGAGTAGAGTTCCCTGTGCTATACAGTGGGTTCTCATGAGTTATCTGTTTTATGCATAGTATCAATAGTGTATATATGTCAATTCCTATCTCCCAATTCCTCCCCCAACCCTTTCCCCCTTGGTATCCATATATTTGTGCTCTACGTTGGTGGGACTACAGTTATTTTTAAACCTGGAATTTGAAGGAGGGAATATAGATTATATATCAAGGTTGGCTGAATTTATTCAGGAATTTTGCAGACTGAATATGTAATTTCTGGAGTGTAAGTGAAACAAAAATGAAGTCTTTAAGTGATCTCTTTGTCTGTATCTTCAGTTTCATCCCAGACTAGTCCCAGGATGGGAAGAAAAAGTGATTTTCTCTTTCCTTACTCTTACATTATGAAGTGGTTGATTAAACTGATTCAAGGGCAGCCACTTTAATGAGCATTAGATATCAATATTGTTTAATAACAAAACAACTACAAGTCAAAACAAGTATTAGCACAAAGAAAATCTCTATTCTGTGTAGCAAAATGTTTATCAGACTTCCACCAACGAGCCATGTGTTTAAAAAGAAGCTGATATTGAGAAACATTTCTGATTATTCTTTGAAGTTTGTAGTAACAGGATATAACATATCTATACTACCTCCTTTTGTTTAGGGCCCCAAATGAGATGTGTATGAATGTTGCAATTTTGTATAACTCCAGGATAAACATTCAATTATAGCTTTCACCCTTTTTTTCTTTTCTAGTAAAATAGAATAATAAAAAACTGCAAATAATAGTTTATGGGCTCTGCTATTTGTTGAAAAAAATGCTTTATAGATAATATTCAGTGACAAGCCATCACTCTCCTTGGTTTATATAAAGAAACTTAAATACAGAGATCTTTAAGTTAAAAAAAAATACAGAGGTCTTTATAAAGAGGAGTGACTATACACAACCACAACAAAGATTGAGAAAACTCTTTGCGGCAATAATTCTACCTGCAGGTCAGATCTGTACCCTATTTCTGTGAATAATCGTCACAGGGTCTACTAGTTGCATTATTTTTTTAACATACAAACTTCTTGTTTTAGAATCAAAGAGTGCCAAGCTTCTCCAAGACCAGGAATGCCTGGACTGCCTATTCGAAAACCTTCATCTTCATTCTTGCTGGAGACATTATGTCATCAGGAGGTTTCATCACCTGCTGCCACTAGATGGTGCCTGTCATTGAAACAAAGTTTCTTCCTCCCATCTTTTTGTTTCTTTAGGTGCCTATAAGGACGTTGGATGATATCAAAGAAACTTGATTGATAAGTTAAGTAGTGGGTTAGTATTCTAGAAGGTCATTTAGCACAGAGTTATTTATTTTATTTTTTAATAAATTTATTAAAAAATTTTTTGGGGGTGCATTGGGTCTTCGTTGCTGTGTGCGGGCTTCTCATTGCAGTGCCTTCTCTTGTTGCGGAGCACGGGCTCTAAGCGTACGGGCTTCAGTAGTTGTGGCACGTGGGCTCAGTAGTTGTGGCTTGTGGGCTCTAGAGCGCAGGCTCAGTAGTTGTGGAGCATGGGCTTAGTTGCTCTGTGGCATGTGGGATCTTCCTGGACCAGGGCTCGAACCCGTGTGCCCTGTGTTGGCAGGTGGATTCTTAACCACTGTGCCATCAGGGAAGCCCCACAGAGAGTTACTTAATAAAAAAAAAAAATCATTACCCGAAAAGACTACTTATACTGTTTTTCTAATTCCACTAATTTTTTCTGTTCATCCTTCTTGTCACCAAGTTGTGTGAACTCCAGTACAAAATGAACAAATAAATCTTTCTTTGGGCTCATGAGAATCAAGGGACATAATTCAAGGTTTAGGATCAGTGAAAAAAAGATCTCAGGATTCATTGTCCTTGCTCAGAATAGCAATAGCAAAGGTGACCACATGCAGAGATAACGAGAAAAGTTAATGACCTTTCAAAAGAAAAACACTTGCATCTCAATTACTGGACAATAATCAATAGGAAAGGAAATGGAACATGCTCTGTTAATTGTGGGATACCAAACATCAAGTAATGAGAAAGATAACAGGTTGTTGGCTTGTTGCCAGTGACAGCTCTTTTTCTCATTAATTTAAGGCACACACGAAACCTCAGCCCAAAGTGCCCTAATTCCCTCTCTGCCTCCCACCCCACACTCCAGCCCTATACTCTTTCAGGGTAAAATTTTGTCAATCTTGATAGTGAAGTGCCTTCAGAGGTTACTTATTTGGTTTGCATGAAGGACAGTTTGATATATTTTGTAGCAGAATATTGGAAAACTTAAGCTTCTTGGATTTTTCCTTTCCCAAACAGTCACCAACGCTGACCATTCATGGCTGGTTCACGATTATAATGAGAAATTGTCAGCTATGTGGAAATACATAATCCACAGTGTGAAAAACTGCTGAAGAGCAGTTGTAAATTCTTAATACAAAAGTGTCTTCTCTTTTCCTGTGAGCTTACTTTGGGGTTGCTGATTCTTGCTAACTGTGTGCTCAGGGACTGAAAGTTAATTTTAACATTAGTCTAAAACCAAAATATAACTGTGTAGGGAAAACCTTTAAAGCTTAAAAAAAAAATCTTTTGTTTTGAATTTCCCACATCACTGCAGTGGGTCATGTTGAATGTGTGAGCATATATGTGAGCCAGATGTAACAACAGCCAGACACACAACATTAATGCAATTTAATTTTAAACATTAGACAGCTTCTGGTGGTTCCTAGTGTCTCCTGAGCATTGACTAAGGATTTTAAACACACTAAGTTTTTTAAAAAGATACGAGTATATACCTGCTTCCCAAGCACTGGTGAAGTACAATAGATCTATTCCAGTTTTAAATACTGGAAAGAAAAGTCTTTTCCCCTGGGACTTCCCTAATGGCACAGTGGTTAAGAATCTGCCTGCCAATGCAGGGGACATGGGTTCAAGCCCTGATCTGGGAAGATCCCACATGCCGCAGAGCAAGCCCATGTGCCACAACTACTGAGCCTGCGCTCTAGAGCCCGCGAGCCACAACTACTGAGCCCGTGTGACACAACTGCTGAGCCCGTGTGACACAACTACTGAAGCCCGCTCGCTCCTAGAGCCTGCGCTCCACAACAAAGAGTAGCCCCGCCTCCTCCTCCTCGCAAATGGGGAAAAGCCTGCAGGCAGCAATGAAGACCCAACGCAGACCAAAAAAAAAAAAAAAAAGTCTTGTCCCCAAATTATTTCCCTCCAGATTCCCCCCCCCCAGTCTTATTAATTACAGCTTAGCACTGAAGGAAGGTTTGGAACCAAATCTTTGGAGCAGGTTGTCAGTATGTGATATTATTTCTCTTGGGCTTTATGTGTTTTGGTGGCTATCCTCAAAGATGCAGTTTGGTCAGTGACTTCCACATGTGTATTATGTATATAATATGTATTAATAGGCTTATATAGGCTTACGTCATATACCGTGCGGCTCAAATCCATTAAGTGGCTTCTCTAGCAGTACTCAAAACATTAGACGGTGTCTGTGCTGACGGTCTGTTTATAGCTTAATGGTCTACTTAACTGATCACGATGGGGCTAGGTCATTGATATATTATTAGTAGTATGTGCTTGGCAAAGGGGACTTAAACTCTAATTGGCCTTAGGAACACAGTAAATACAATAATCCCTTTATATCCTCAAGAAACTCCCTTGGATGGCTTAAAGATGTTTCCCAAACTGCTTAAGGACGACAGAAGTCCAGTGACATAAGCGAAGGACAAGGTTGAGAGCCGTGCTCTCCGCAGACATCCTCTGCTAAAGGTGTACGATGTCTTAATACTGTGTGCTGGCAGCACTCTCTCTACCTATATTCCTCAAGTTTTCTGTAGTAGCGTCAAGAGTGACCTGGGGCTGGGAAATGCCAGCAACTTCAGTTCTGCAAGAAAGAATAAGCTCTCCCCAGCGGGGAACTCTAGCGAATAGGACAAAAAGCTGGTCCTCGCAGCCCGCTCAGGGTGTGAGAGAGACGGAACCCGGGAAGGCGAAGGCGGCGGGTCGGGAGCCGGGTCCTCGGTCAGCTCCAGCTGGGCGCTGCGCGCTGAGCCGGGGCCCCCGGCAGGGGCGGTGCGGCTCGAGGCCCCTCCCCGCCGCCGCCGCCGCCGCCGCTGCCGCCACCGCCGCCGCCGAATCCCGGGCTGCTGACGCCGAGCGGCGGCCCGGAGCGGTGGGGGCCGGGCGCGCGCGAGCGAGGGCAGGGCAGGGGGCCGGCCGAGGCCAGTCGCGGCTTTAAATATGGATCGCGGGCTCGCGCTCGTGGCACAACCTCCGCCACCGCCGCTTTCTCCGATCCCCCCGCCCTCCCCGGGCTCGCTCCCGAGGGGCGTCCAGGCCGGGCACCGCCGCTGCAGTGTTAGTTACTGGCAGAAACGTCGGCGATCCCCATAAATATGCAGGAGCTGCAGAAGGCAAAGTAGAGTAGACGCCCGCGCGCTCCCACACTCACTGGCCGCTCACCGCGCGGGCCGTGTAGATATCTATCCCCCGCGCTGTCTCCCCCCTTTTCTCGCGGGCCGTTCAGGTTCCCGTCCTGCTGGCTCCAAGGACCCTCCCGCCCCAGCGCCCTCGCCCCGTCCTCGCCTCCCTCCGCTCCGGAGCGCGCACCCACCCGGGCGGCAAAGTTGTGACTACTTGGGCGCGGGTGGCTCGCGCCCCGCTCGCTCCGCGCCTCGCACCAACTTCCCGCGGTTCGGCCCCGCCGCGCCCCGAGCCCGCGCCTCCGGGGATCCCGCGGGCCCACAGCTTCCAGCCCCGGCGGCGTGCCGGGCAGCGCTTCGGTGGCGGCGGCGGCGGCGGCTTCAGCCCCACACTCAGCCGCCAAACTGGAGGAGCGACGGAAGCCGGACCCCCGGAGGTGAGCGCCCGGCCGGGGCCGGGGAGGGAGGGTCGGCCGAGTCCCCCGCCTCCCGGCGGCGGCGGGCGCTGGGGCGGCGGGCCCGGGGCAGGTCCCGGAGGGGGCTCAGGCGGCCTCTGGCGCGCGCCGGGAGGAAGAGAGAGGTCAGTTGCGGGCCAGGCATCCCCGGGGCTGGGCGCTGGCGGAGTGTGCAAGCCGAGGACGCGGAAAAGTACTTTTTTTCTTCTTCGCGTTTAGAGGAGGAGTTTGGGTGGTCCTGTTTCTCCTGTAAAGCCCTCAGCGCGTAACCCGGCGTTGCCGCCCGGACTGGGGGCCACTGTACCCCTCGGGCCGGGCTGCGGCGCAGTGACACGTGTGTTCCTGTGAGCGTGGGTGGCCCCAGTGTGGCTGGGCACCTGCTTGAGAGGGTAACGTCCCCAAACCCACTAGCGGGGGAGGCTGGAGGGGGAACTTTAGGTGCTGCCGAGACCGCGGCCCCCACTTCACTGCCAGCTCCGAGACTGAGCAGTCACATCTTTCCCTGGCACGCCGAAAGCGGGGGTGAGTCAGGCAGATTCTCTGCAAGTGGCACACACACAATTATTTGCAATGGATTTGGAAAGGGTAGGCAGAGGTTAAACTGGGATTTCTCTTGGCCGGCGACAGTGGAGCTCTTTCTCAGGTAATGGGCAGCATGTGCGTCTTGGCAAGAAGAGGTGATTTCTTTTTTCTTAAGTGCATTTTACCCAGCCTTTGCCAGTCCGTTAATAAGAGTCACCAAAGGAAGGCAGGAGTTGGGAACTACATCAGCAAACTGCAGCAAGCACCACAAGCAGGAAAGTTATTAAAGAACAAAAGAACAGCAACAACAAAAAAAACCGGAACTTGACATGAGAGATGGAGAAGGAAGCCATTCTACCTCTGTTCTACCATCGTAAACCATTTTTAAAAAAAGTTCCATGTAAAATTTGTTTTGTCCACCCCTCATTCCTTCTCCAGGCCTTGCCTTCATAACTGGCCTGCACCAAGCTCTTTCCAGGCTTGATGATGAAGAGCACTTTATAATGCTGGTTTACCCTCCTCATTTCTTTTCCCATTTCACTTCAGTGCTGGAGAAAATTGCTCCCAGTGGGAAATCATGAACACTGGCCTGTGCCAAACACACATTGTCTCAAATCCTGGAACAATTCCTTTCCTAAGAGACACTACATTGTAACATATTTCCCTTTTTCTCATGTATCTGGGACTTGGAGTTCGAATACTACCTGAATTAAATTTAAGTGTACATTGCTCAATAGGGCTTAGTTTTTCATTTTGATTTGAATAGATTGTTCAAAGCAGTTAGATCAGTATTCAGTAACTTCTTATGGCCAATGTAATGTCTTTTGAAAAGGTTTCTGACTTAAGAACTCTTTTCCTTGTATCCATCACGTTAACATTTAAGTAATTTTCATGGTCATTATGGCACTTAGATTGAGGTTATTAGTATAACTTCAATCAAAGAAAACATGTCTACTTTTTCTATAGCTTTAACAACTGGGGAAAAAAACCTTTTACTTTCATTTTAAAGTTAAATGTAGTGATAAGATTCTGTTCTCATTCTATTACATCTTGAAATTGAATAGTTTTAACTTTATCTCAGGGTCTCTGGTAAGATGACAAAAAACTCCCACATATATGGATAGAGAGAGGAAAGCAGTACTCTACTGAACTCTTGAGGCGTAGGGTATTTATCAGAGCGGAGGTGGAAGGGATAAGATGGGATATTTTGATAGTTCCAGGCATGTCTACCTTTGTGAAAACAGAAAACTAAGAAACCCCCAACATTTTGCATGAAGCTGTTTTCAAAATGAGGTTTTGGGTATCATTTAATGTTTAGGGGTCATTCTGGAGCCTTACTAACATATATGTATCTTTTTTAGTTCATTTTGTTAACATAAAATGACTTTAAATGTTTGACTGTTAGTGTTATTAGTTTAGTCTTTTAAATGATTAGAATATGTTTTGGGTTTAGAACAGTGTGTGAAAGCAATACAGGGAATCATATTTAGAGAAAACATTGTGATAGAAACGGGTAACCTTTGGGACAACTTCCAGCACACTCTGGTGGTAATTTCATTTTTCACTTAGCTCTGGCAAGTATAATTTTAAGGTTCTGATCCCTTGTTCTGATAACAAGGTGGATAGTCAGGCCATAGCTTACATCTTAAAGAAAACACAGCACTTAAGGAAAGGAAATGCACATAAGTTTTTGAATCATGTAGATAATCAGGTTTCTCTGCCTGCCTCTGAGGGCGCTGCAGTCCACGAGGACTACTGTTGTTAGGGGAGAGAGTCCTGTGAGAATTCACTGCTACTTAAGTGTGGCAACACACATCATCTACTTGTTTTGGAGCGTTTCTGTGTTTGTTTTTAATGTGAATAGAAGCCAAGACTGGAGTTGATAGCTATAAAGATTGGGAGTGGAAAGAACAAACTGAGAAGAGAAAAATATAATGATGATGAAAGTTTCTAAGGAGGTTTTCCTTGATTGCTAAGTGGAAAGAATCAGGGCACATTGATTTGATGGGACAAAAGAAGCTGTAAGTGGAACACCTATTCTGGTTCTCGCTGTTGCTGCAGTTTCTGAGGCCAACCTGTGATTTATGACATTTATCTATGTTGGGGAAGCCATTTAGCAAAACACATAGTTTAGGAACATCCAGGAAGTTAGTAAGACTTTTACAAAGCTAAACTAGATCTTGCTACTTTCAGGAACTTTTTGCGTAATGCAGGAATTCTAAGGGAGGGGAAGAATAATGTTTTTTTCATATAAGGTCAGGGCTAAGTTTTATTTTACATATGCTTTTGCCTTTCTCCCAAGAGCTAAGCATTTGATATGTTTATGTCACAAATAGAAAATATGCTGCTGTCCTTCTAACATTAAGATGATATTTTATATCCCTTGTAGCGCACACCGTTAGTTATTTTTGCAGCAGTGGAGATGGATTCTTTTAACCCACCTTTTACCCAGTTCTTTTGTCTGATGTACATTTACACACATGCACATGCACAGGTGCATGAATAATACTCATTTGTAGAGGTAGCCGATTTTATTTTATCTGAAACCATATTTATGACTGTCGTAATGATTTTGTGGCAATGACTTTTATTGCATTTCTCTAGTCTCAGCAGTGCAATGGCATTTCAAACAAGGCATCAAAAGGACACCCAGCTATGAATGGTGATGGATTTATTTATCTGCTGTGACAAAGAAGAGAGAAAACTTTTTCTTCCAATCTTCTTCATGATGTTCATAATTTCATCCCTCCATGATAAGGTCTTACTTGCCTTTGGATTAAGTTATGTGTTCGAAAAGATGGTGATAGAACTAATAATGGTGAAACCATGTACATCTGTAGTTGTTTTCAGAAGCCAAAACATCCATCTTTTTCTTCTTCCCTGCAAATTAAGTAGATGTAAGGGATTATCATGCTTGTCGAAAAGATGAGGAAGTTAAGACACAGTGAACTTTTGTATGCTTTTCTTAAACTAAGTGGAAAATTATTGGTGGAGGTGGGAATGAACATTTCATCTTTGAACTAGTGACGCCTGTTTATTGAATGACTGTTATCAAATGAATGAGTATTGTTTTAGTCACAGCTTTTAAGATACTAAAGCAGATGAACATTGACCTTGGTGTAAAGTGAGAGTTTCCGTTCCTGTAGGTAATTCTGTTCAGTAGAGGCACCCACCTGTCTCCTCTTTAGTTCAGGTCCTGCAGTGCCCGCGGGTGAAGCTTTCAGTTTGTGTGTGCCCGTTCTAGCTCCAGGCTTGAGAGCTAACTTTTGTTTTTCATGGAGAATGGATACAGAAAGAAGTTACATGAAATTAGGATGTAAAAGGAAATAATCACCAACTAGTATTTCAAAGTTTTTTTTGTGTGTGTTTTCTTTTTTACTTTGTGGATTATTGTGTAGAAAAAGTATCCTTTGTTTCACTTGAATTTCTGTATTGGAAACATTAAAAAAGTTTTAAATAAAACTTTTAGTATACTTTCTTTGGGGAATTTGAAAAATCAAAATTAATAAAAATACAAAATTAGAAAGGAATATATTCTTTGAAACTGATATGATGTTCTATGAGTGACACAATTAGAAAAACTGTTCATAATGTCTTGGGTAAGAAGTTAGCAGTTGGACTAACAATGCAGGGGACACAGGTTTGAGCCCTGGTCGGGGAAGATCCCACATGCCGTGGAGCAACTAAGCCCGTGCATCACAACTACTGTGCCTGCGCTCTAAAGCCCTTGAGCCGCAACTGCTGAGCCTGCGTGCCCCAGCTACTGAAGGCCACACGCCTAGAACCTGTGCTCCACAGCAAGAGAAGCCACTGCAATGAGAAGCCTGTGCACTGCAACGAAGAGTAGCCCCCGCTAGCAGCAACTAGAGAAAGTCTGGACGCAGCAGTGAAGACCCAACGCAGCCAAAAAAAAAAAAAAAAGAAAAAAGTTAGCAGTTCTTTTCTTTTTTATAAATATATTCACTGCCTGATATTCTCTTATACTGTTTGCAAATAAGTAAACTTGTAGGATCTGGAATTTTATGTTAGTTATTTCTAGCTTTGGCCTGGAGACCTAGTATGCACGGATAGGGCCCAGTTACAACTCCATCTATTTGGAACTCCTATATTTGGCATATTCTTCAGCAAAACAGCCTCTGAGCCTGCAAAATAGAGGGCTAAAAAAAAAAGACATCATTAAAGAGGATTCACTTTACTCATAGGACACCTCTCAGATTCTGTTTGCTCTTTAATTCAGATACAGTTCCAGCGGCTGATTATAACATTTCTAATCCTACAGCAAACAGTAAGCTACAAATTAGAAGACAGAAATGGCCTGATATTGGCAGTTGCATGGATAACATTGAAAAGTGCCAGAGAACAGCTTGGTAGTAAAGGAAGAGGTAGACTAACTACTAATAGCAGATGTAAGAATGAAAGGAAGCCTGGTGGTTTGGACTCTACTCTGCCCTGATAGCATCACTTCATACATTCCCTTCCCCTTCCTCCCCTTCTTTATTTTCTCTCTCCTTCCCGTCTTCCTATCTATTTACATTTTTATTGAAATGTAACGTGTATAGAAAAGTATGCATGCCATTAAATTATAAGTAAATAGCTCGGTGATTTACCTAAGTGAATACAGCCCTGACCCAGCACCAAAGCCAAGATGTAGACCATTGTCAGCAGCCAGAAGCCCCCTCTTTCCTCCCTGCCAAGAGTAGTTTCCCTCCTGACTTCTGGGACTGCAGGTTACTTTTACCTTTTATTGAACTTTCTACCAGAAAAGTTGTATATCCTTGTGCCTGCCTGCTTTTGTTCAACGTTATGTTTGTGAGAATCATTCACTTTTTGTGCACAGCAACAGTTTGTTTATTCTCATTGCATTATAGTGTTCCACTTTATAAGAATGCCACAATTTATTCATGATGGACCCTTGAATAAATTCATTCTTGATGGACATTTGAGTTTTTTTTTCCAGTTTTTGGTTATTATGCAAAGTGCTGCTCTGAGCATTATTACGTATGTCTTTTGGTAAATGTGGGAATTTGGGATGTGTGTGTTGTGAGTTGAATTGGTGAGCTAGGCTTAGTAGACAGTGCCTTCCTTCAAAAGTGGTACCAGCATCTTATGAGAGTTTTGGCTGCCCCACGTCCTTACAAACAGCTGGTATCATCTCTTTTTAATTTTAACCATTCTAGTGGATGTATAGTGGTATCACATTGTGGTTTTAATTTACATTTCCCAGAACACCTTTTGTACCTTTTTATATGTTGATTGGCTTTTGTTTTTCTTTTGTGAAGTACTAGTTCAGGGTTTTTGCTCATGGAGTTTCTGCCCAGTATGTCATCCCAAGTTACAGATTTTAGTACTTAGGTGGTAAACTTACCTTATTTGTTTAGAAAGCTAAGCTAACCAGACAAACACTTTCATCAGTGTTTCTGTATAATAAATAAAATAAACGGGTGAAGAGATTGGAAACATCTTTTTTTTTTTTTTTTAAGTGAAAGTAAGTTTATTCAGAGATACACATTCCATAGGCAGAATGTGGTCCATCTCAGAAGGTGAGAGCAGCCCAGGGGTATAGGGTTGTTAGTTTTTATGGGCTGGGTTATTTCATAGGCTAACAAGTGGGAGGATTATTCCACCTATTTGGGGGGAGGGGCGGGGATTTCCAGGAATTGGGCCACTGCCCACATTTTGCCCCTTTATGATCGGCCTCTGGACTGGCACCTGTGGGTGTGTCGTTTAGCATATGCTAATATATTATGATGAGCATATACTGAGGTTCAAGGTCTCCTGGAAGTCGAATCTTGCAACATATTGGGCCTAGTCGGTTCTAACCAGTTTTTGTAGTATCCTGTTTGATTAGAAACATTTTGAACTTGTAAACACAGTAGTCTGGATCTGTGTAACTGTGTCCTTAAAAAAAACAGCTTTAACACAACATTCGAAACCATACAGAATGTGTCCTCTGTGCTTACCATAAAAGTAGAGTACCTTGCTATGTGGTATTGCCCAGTGACTGATGGAAGTGTGCATTTGGAAGGTATGAGTTGGAGACCAGGCTCTCTTATTTGTGAGTTATTTGATTCGGAGAATTTAGAAAATCATCTGTAATAGATCTCTTGTTTTTTTTCATTAGTATTAAAATGGCTGTAAAACCTAATTCATTAGAGGTATTACGGGAGGCAGATGAGGTGGTATTTATAAAACCTTGCTCAGAACTGGAAATGGCTATACATATTTTAGTTATTTTATTATTGTTGTTGTGTTCTAAACATGTCTTACTCTTGAGTTGAATTTCCAACACTGAGAGCAGTTCCTGACATAGTAATAGATGCTTGTTTGCTGAATGAATGAACAACACACTTAAGCACCCTTTTTGAGCTGTTAACTCTGCATGCTTCAGACTGTGTTTTACATTTATTTCTCTAGAACTTTTACTTTTTATTGCTAAAGCTGAGTTGGGAACAGGGTTTATTAAACATCAGCTTGAAAAATTGAGTCTAGTAGCCAGCAGCTTGAGATCACCCGTTTCACTATGTAGCTCATATCAAATTTATGCCCCCAAATAACACACACAGGACCTGGAGAATCCTTGAAAATGATTATAGTGCTCTTTACCCCATGGGTGAGCCCCCAGAGCTTACACACAGAATATTTTTTGCTTCTATAATTAGAATGCTGTCCAACAATTTCCAGATTTAAAATCTTGTAGTGGGTTTTCCAGTGCTGATACCTTGGAAACCAGGTTTCGTGAAAAATGGAATATTTAAAGATGAATAACAGCTGAAAACTGGAGCTTGTAGAGAGCCCTTTCAGCTTACTATGGTTAAGGTGGTTCTCGGATATGTTGATTCTGTTATCAGAAGCAAACATCCAGCATATACCTTATGAACATTTGTGTAAAGCAGCGATTCTTAATCCCTTGAAAGGTCTGATTCTCAACTTTGGTTTGACTTTCTGATCCTCCTTTTTCTTCATATGAATAGGAGGTTAGTGCCCTGTATTTATATTTAAATGAAATAGAATGAAAATTTGTATGATTTGTTTTTGGAGAATTACATGATAAACAACAGTAGGTATCCCTTTGAAAAATCAGGCTTGCAGCAGAAGAGACTTGGACTTTGATTTGGAAATCTAATTAGATTTTCTTACCCAAAGACTGATTTTTTCCCCTTTTTTTTTAATATTTGAGTTTTTTTCTTTTCTTTTGAGAGCTGGTTGTGGTGGTGCCGGTTGGTTGGCTTTTATCATTTAAGTATAACTGTTTTGTGGTACTCAGATTACTGAGTATCTAACATGTATTGCTTCAGAATAACATGTCAGTCTACATTTTATGAGGACGTTTACATTTTAGGTAGCATCCCTCGTATGTGCTTGACCCGAATGTGGCTGCTTTAGGGTGATTTACTGGACAAATGGAATCATCTGAAATAGTAGACCACTTTTGTTTTCTTGTTACAGATATAATGCTATGGAAAATTGAAATAAATACAAAGGGTAATTATAGTGAGTCTTGTTAAACTACTGTTTTAAAAGTAGTGAATTTCAGAAAACCTCATCTTCTGTTCTGGGTCATTTCATTCCTGTGAGAAGTTAAAGTGGATCCTTTAAAAACAAAAGCACCCAGGCATGTCTGGTTATTGCTGTGTTAAAAGCTGGAAGCAGGACTCCTCCCTTTGGTGTCTACTCAGCACATGTGACTTTAAAAAGAAATTGATGCTATGGATTTAGGGAAGAACAACTATTAAAAGAATAGGATTGTGACAACTATAGTATCTAAACTGATATCCCATGAGAGTGGAGTGAGATTAGCTCTTCCATATCTCCTGCTTTTCAGCATGGAAATCTGTTGGTCTCTATGGCCTGTTGGGGAGATTCCTAATGTCTTTAACACACACCAGGCTTTGGTACCTTCTACCCCAGAATGATCATGAATGAAGTTCTGAAAGTGTTATTTGTGAAACATGTTTGTTCTGAGTGAGGACTGAGTGAGATCATCAGCCTGGAAGTTTGACTGTATCTTGAGTGTTGATGGCTGCCCTCCTCGAATCCTCCCCTTGCGTGTTGCATGTTGACTGCAGCTGCCGCGACACCTCCCAGCAGAACTGCTTCAGAAATGCCTTCATTCCTTTGACCTCTAGAGACTGTGTCCTTAGGAATGTGAGATGAGCACTCATGATGTTAGCAGAGAGTAGGGCCTCATGTTAGGAGTTGGCTAAAGTACTGATTACAGTCACCTTTAGAAAATTGCTGAGCGTTAACAGATTGAGAAGAAACACACAGCTCACACATTTGCAGTTTTACAAGTTGAACTCCTTTGCCAGGGAAATGAGAGAAGGTGGATAGGAAGTGTCTCAAAAGATTTAGATATATGAGATCAGATAATTTCCCTTGAAAAGTACATTAAGAGGTGAAACTAAAACACCCATCCAGAAACATCAGAAGAAAATATAATTCAAGCACTCCCACTTTTTCCTGCCAAAACGCTAGGCAGTGAATTGTACACTCTATTTGATCACTTTATTGCTTACTGCTCTGCACTGCACTGTTTCATATGTGTTCATGTTGTCTTCCTACACTTTCTGCTTCCTCACTGTAAGAATTGTGTCAGGGTATCTTTTGTGGTCCTCACAGTGGATAGCATATTTTATAGTGAAAATACTTATTTAGTGGAATTAAAATTAGTTACTTAAAAAATCTGGACAGACCAATCAGAGATGCCCAATCATTACACTCAATTTAATCTAAAGTCTATTTCTTCTCGAGAAATTCCTCCAGTGTAGTAGCTCTGATCATTCCTGTTAGGTCTTTCAGATATTTCTTGTGAAATTTGTTGTCATGAAGTTTGGAATCTGGTAACTTTGGGGATGAAACTTTTGTTATTAGGGTTGTGATGTTTTATAGTTCCTTGGAAAAATTACCTAACCGTTCTATTTAGATAGGACTCTATTTTATCTGTTTTCTGAATTGGACACAGTTTTATGTACTAATTTTTTGAGATTAAAAATGAGTTGCTAGCACTTAAAAAAACTTTTTATTTTGAAATAGTTGTAGTCTCACAGGAAGTTAGAAAAATATAGTCCAGTTTTTACATAGCTTTGACCCAGCTTCCCCCAGTGAGCACTGCTTTTAAGATTTCTAAAGAGGCATTTACCTAAAAAAAAGTTTAAAAGGAATTGTAATTTTTGTGCCTTCTCTGAAGAATATGTAGCAGATATTGTAAAAAAGGCAAAATTAGGCACATCTAGTACTTTCTGGGTTTCAGTTGGCAAACCTGAATGGATATGTCCTGTGGTAGGCAAGGGAAGAGTCATTTATTCACTTATGTATTCACATCTGTGAATTTGGTGTTTGCCTCACTCGAATCATTCTTTTATATTGTACTGATCATGTTGAACTAGGAGTTTTTTTTTTTTTGCGGTACGCGGGCCTCTCACTGCTGTGGCCTCTCCCGTTGCGGAGCACAGGCTCCGGACGCGCAGGCTCAGCGGCCAGGGCTCACGGGCCCAGCCGCTCCGCGGCACGTGGGATCCTCCCAGACCAGGGCACGAACCCGTGTCCCCTGCATCGGCAGGCGGACTCTCAACCACTGCGCCACCAGGGAAGCCCGAACTAGGAGTTTTAAATCCAGATGTTGTTCTCATAAAATCTTTGGAAGATATAATACAAATATAAATGAGGAAAGTAGGACTCCTCTATGGTACTGCTGTTAGGGCACTGTGATAATACTGGGTTTTATGTAAAGGTGAGAGAATATCATTGCACTATGTATGTATGTGTTAGGTGTATATTATTTGCCTTATAATCTATGTGCCTTATAATATGTGTGAATGCGTAATATACTGAGACATTTTAGAATAGATGTTTTACATGTTATATATAGAATAGTATTTCCAGTGAAATCTCAATGTTTGATTATGCTTTGGTATATTGATAAATATTACATTTGAACACATACTATTTGAATTCAGTTATCACCTCTTAATAGGGGTCTTTTAATGTTGAGTGTCTGTGTTCATCCTTATGAGCCTTACGTATATGGCTCCCTCAAAGGTTTGGTCTTGCACCTCAAGACAGACATAACTGAGAAAGGTCTAGAGAAGTGCACTGAATATCATGAGAATAGGGGGTTGTCTTTAGGAGAACAGACAGAAATTGATTTGAATGCTGTAATCTTGAACAGTGAAGTCTAAAAGGAGACCTCACCTACGTCTGAGTCCAAGCCTGGGGAAAGTCATGAACACTCTGCCCCAAATCCAAGAACATCAGTGCTAGGAGGTCCACTTACAGCTGAGAGAAATAGGTTTAGAGTTTAAATTTATGAAGTGGCTATTTCTGTCAAAAGCATTTTACCCTAAGAGGAGAAACTAGCTTTTCAAGAGGCACAGAACAAATCTTTACATAGATTAAGTATTTATACAATGTAAAAGAGAATATGGATATGTTTGGTAAATAGACCTCTTTGGACAGTATTCTCTCTTGACCCAGAGCTCTCTCACAGCACTTTGTTCGAGTGACCTATCATTTTGTAGAGTGGTTTCTTGCTTTTTGATGTCACTGTCAGATGTCACTGAAGGGTGGTCTAAGGGATTGTGGGTCTGACCTCACATGACGTTTCCTATAAAGTTTACCTGTGTCAGCAGGTCTTATCTCAGCTCTTGACCTTGACCAGAAGGTACTAGTATAAGTGCATTGTTACACTTGAGGCTATAAAATGATCAAATCATTTAACACTCCCTGTAAAATTTCTCTAAATCAAGTCCACCCCTTGCTGCTGATAAAATAAAATTGGGTGTTTCTGAATTAAAAGCAACACTTTTGGTTCAGGGTTCATTTGGGATAATTCCACTACTCTGAAAGAGTTTGCTTTCCCAACTAAATGAAATTTATTTTGTAGGTTTAAAAATCGGTGTGTTAGATACCTTAGATGTAATATTATGTTCACAGATTAAATAGAGAGCTTAGAAAGCCCAATGCCATATATTCCTTTCGACCCACAGCTTTTAGCTTCTGTGATGGAAGGACTCGGGTGTATGGGCTTGAATAACACAGTGTCTTTTATATAAAAACCAGAGCAGCAGAAAAAACGAGGCTAGAGTACATGGCTCAGGCTTCAAGCAGGTTGCTGCTTGAATCGGGAGCTGGTGGAATAACTTCCTCGTCCTATAGAGACAGTGAGGGTTCTAAGGTGGGTGTCCAGGGATAAGGGATCTATCAGGACCCTGATGATTTGGGAGCAGTGATAGGATGGTGTGAATGCCTGAAGTATGGGCAGTAGGTACCATGGGTTGCAGTCTGTGGAATCAAGGGAGGGGAAATCATATTTTGAAGAGCCCATTTCTGGGAAATTGTGAATCTGTCTGCTTAAATTGCAGGAGTGATCTATTTATCTACTGTCATTGGAGTATGAAGTATTCACTTTAATTGAATTTTCTGATAACTGAAGCTTACCTAATTAAGCATCCAATTAAAATTGCTAGTGGGAAGCAGCCTCATAGCACAGGGAGATCAGCTCGGTGCTCTGTGACCACCTAGAGGGGTGGGATAGGGAGGGTGGGAGTAAAATATGTTTCTGAATTGCACACACTTATCTCCTTTCTTAACAATCTATTGAATATAATTTTCCCTTTTGTTCATCTCTCACGGTCATTATATAGTTCAGTGATGCTCTTTGGGCTGGAGATGTGTGGAGCTATTGCTCCTGTGCCAAGTGTTCCCATATTGCTGTGCTTTATACATTCTTTTGCTTACCCTTTATGTTGTAAAGAGGGTGTCTTAGCTGTGTCTAAACAGGGATTGAGGGTCTTGCTATTTGCTTATATGGTGGGCAATGACCCCCAAAGTATGTATTCTCATGAGTTGAACATATATGAGGAAATGCTGTTTTGACTAGAGGCCAGGATGAGAGAGGGGAAAGGAGGGTACTGTGCCCTAGGGAGGAGGCCTTAGCCATATTGAGAGAGTGAGACTGTAAGACAAAGCTGAAGGACCCATTTTCATGAGGTGGTCTGAGAAGTGTGGGCCAGGAGAGGGCTGCTTCAGGATCCAGGTAGCAGAGTGTAGCTCTGGGGTGATGGTGCCTGAGGCAGTAGCTGTGGGCTTCAGTGCCTTGAAGGTTTAAAGCATTAGGAGACCCGGAGAGAGCATCCTGGGCAGAAAAGCGGCATTCTGCAGTAGTCACTGGCCTTCAGTGAAGAGGCCCAAATAGCAGGTCATGAAAGGACTGGTGGTGAGCACGACTGACAGACTCCAGAAATGAGAGAAGGTTGCTGAGACCCAGCAGTCCTGTGGCAAATTTCGGTTATTGTTACCAAGACTTCTTTGTACCTGCAGGTAGGTATTGAGGCCTGTGGAAACTCCCATTGAGCTTGTTTTCTGAATCTGCATTACTGTCAGGATTTCAATGTGCTGTTTATGAGCATGGACTCTGGAGCCAGAGTGCTTGGGCTTGAGTGCTGCCTCCAGGACGGTCTTAGGTTGGGTTCCCTGGGAAACGGGTTCTGATTGGGCAGGAAATTTATTGGGGCTTGTGCTGAGGTATAATACCTGTGAGGGAGTGAAGGAAGTTAGATTGGGGAGACAGAGGAGTTGAAGTCGATTCGATGGTAGCAAAGGCTTCTGCTGACCCCGTCAGGAGCTCTGGAGCTGAGAAGACCCTTCAGAGTTGCCTCGTCTTGAGGTAAGGGAGCCAGGCCTTTTTACCCCATGTCAACCAGTCGTGAGATGTGGGCTGCCCTTGGACAGGGCGCTGACTTTGAATCAGGTGGCTCTCTAGAGCAAGACTGAGCTGGGCGTTGTCAGTCACCCAACATTCCCACGGGGAAGCCCCTCCTTTGTGAGGGGGAGATCTGGGTGATACAGCATGGCCCCCAAATCCTTAGAGCTCCAGCTCTTCATCTGAATCTACCTCCTTTAAGGCCTAGGCTTTCAGTAAGTTAATATATGTGAAATGCTTAGAAAAGTTTGTAGCATATAGTATGATTTAGGTGTTCTTTATTATGATCATACCTGACTTCATCACCTCTACCTTTCCTTTATAATATGGTTCTTTTAATACAATTTGAGTTTGAAAGCTAATGCTCTCATCGTTAATTTTTTCTAATGTTCTTTGCAAGAGGAAAAAGTCTGACAATATCCTTGTAAGAACATTAATTTAGTGTACTATGTATTTTGGTAGTATTTGCATTTTTAATTTTTACTGGAAGAAAGGTGCAAAGGAAATAATCACTGATCATGAAATTGGAAGGATTTGGGCATATGGTGAATGAAATTTTTACGTAGGGGTGTGTGTGTCATTTTTAGCCTCCCTCAAAGTAACTTAAGTGAGGACCTTCCAAGTTTATGGGACATGGACCCGCCTCTGTGTTGCGTTGGGGAGTGGTAGGATACAGCAGTTCATGGCCAGGTGATAGTGTCCATCTCAGAAGGTCCCCAGCATCTTGGCCTTTGTATTTCCTGTCACTCTGGTTCTAGATCTGAACATTACAACACAATCAGTAAATACAGCATTGCCAACTTAATTAAATTGCTTCATTTCTTAAACATTTCAGAATCATTCTTTTCAACATTTCAGTATTTAAATTCCATAAATATAGAGCGGGTCACCTGGAGTGTTTTAGAAATTTGGTTTTTTTTTTTTTTTTTTTTTTTTGCGGTACGCTGGCCTCTCACTGTTGTGGCCTCTCCCGTTGCGGAGCAGAGGCTCCGGACGCGCAGGCTCAGCGGCCATGGCTCACGGGCCCAGCCGCTCCGCGGCATGTGGGATCTTCCCGGACC
>NC_041220.1:62556902-62575823 GCF_002837175.3 Physeter macrocephalus
CACGAACCCGTATTCCCTGCATCGGCAGGCGGACTCTCAACCACTGCACCACCAGGGAAGCCCCCAGAAATTTGGTTTTGATTCAAAGTAATGTTCTCACGGAGGCTCAGTCCCTGCCAATTCATTTCTCATTCACTTGGGGACATGGCTAATTCCTTTGGGCAGTTTCTATCTCCTTCGTATTTGTATGGATGGAAAACATTTCATTTGAAATGACTTACTTGATTGACCCCCTATGCACCAGGCAACTATATCATAGTAAGTTGTTTATTTTGCCCTGTTAACATGAAAGCAGTGATAGTTAATTATGTGTGCCACAGAACACTTCTTTAAAACATGAAGTTTGTCTGTTTCTTTTCTTTGCACCAATAGTCCATTATTAGCATATCCTAATAAAGCCAGCAGAGCAGAGGAGGAACTACTGTGATACTTCCTTTCATGGAATTTTTTTTTAAAAAAGACCTTCCTTGGATTCATTTTCTTCCTTAGTTTTAAGTTGCTGGTAGCTATTCTCAATTTCTTTTAAAGAAATGAGACTATTCGGAGTAAACCATGAAAAACAATTTATCTATATATTTATTATACAGTGAACCATAGATGATGAAGATTATATGGAATACATAGTAAATATCAAGCCCAGTCAATGAGAAAATTTATCTTAGCTGCTTTGGTGTTACCTTATTTTTGGGTTGAGCAGTACGTTGTGGGTTCCATGCAGAATTCCATAGTTAGTTTTGTTATGTGAGCCGGGAGCCTTATGGAGAATCTCACTTCAGCAACCAGCAAGGTTTTTTTTTTCCCTATTGAGATTACGAATGTCAAGTACATTTAAGATTTTACTTCCACGTTTTTTGTTTGATTGTTTGTTTTTGTTTTTTTGGGGGGTGGGGGGAATTTTTGGGAGGGGTGAATATTGATAAAAGATTTAAGGTTGACTAATAGATGTGTAAAAGGTATTAATGTTTAAAGTGGTGAAAACTCATCTCATAATAAGCCCTTTTTAAAACCAAAGATGATTTTTAAAACTGTGCATTTTGGGGATTAAAATACATAAACCCTCTTTTCAGAGAAATGTTGTTGAGCTCCATGTAATGGAAACAAGTCTCATATCCAAGAAGATTATGTCCGTACAGCATTTAATTCTCTAAAACATGAAATTATGACATTTGTATATATGATCTTTCAATATGTAGGAGACATGAAGTAAAAAGTGAATATTTTGGACATAATTATTTATTGTTTCCAAAATGGACATGGGTAAGAATGATTGTATCTTGTATATTGTCTATTTAATCTCAAACCAACCACAATTACCATATGATTGCTTTGCAGAGCGTGGCCTGCTACTGACTCTCTAGAAGCCACTTCATGCCTCCTCTTTTTTTTTTTTTAGCATGAATGCAGGCGGGTTTTTATGTGGGTTTTAGTTATAGTCTGGTGAAAAAAAATTCTCAGTCTTGGGCCATTGTTTTGAGTTTTAAAATGAATAAATTAAAACCAGAATATATTGTAGATAAGAAGGGAAAATTGTCTAACAAAACCCAATTTTTTATTTAAATAGAAGGACATTATTTTCATATAGAGTATTAATCAAGGTTAACCAATTCTTAACTTCTGCATCTAAATTTATACATGTAGTACAGTCATGGACATTAAATGTTTGCTTAAATGATCACTAATACAGTAGAAATACATTAAACTAGACTTTACTCTCAAAGTTTTACATATGAAATCTTTAGTAAACTCACTATTACATTACTTAAATAAAGATAGAAGAGGAAGGATACATAATAAGCATCTCACTGTGAATTCCAGTGAAACCACATTATTAGAATTTACATTTTTTATGAAAATTAAGGGCTAGTTTTTACTCAGTGATACTCAAGGTTAACCAAAAGGAAAAGGAATGTTCCAGATGGGTGTCAGCTGTTTGGTCTAATGGTCTAAATGAAATTGGGAAAAAAAATGAAAAAGAAATCATGGACTTAGACTAATGGTTCAGTTTCCAACTGTAAACCTGGTGAGTTCACTTTAAGTGCGGTTTGCTGCAAATTGATGATGGTTTTTAGCACTTAGCTTCTTATCTCCAAAGCACTTTCCAAATGTTGAATAATTAATTGCCACAACCCTGTGTGGGGGGTAGAATCGCAGGCATGTCTCTCTGTTTACCAGGAAACCATTATGGCAGAGTCTGTAAATGTTGATTTTTATTTTTAGAGGTTTCTGTGCTTTCCAAGGTGACCAGCTTTTTAAATGCTGTCCTGGTTTCCAATCACAGGGTCATGGGAAAAGTAACCAAGGATGTTGAGTACTTGAAAACTTTTTCTTCTCATTGTTCCCATCTCACTTCTGCCTGCTCATCATTTTGGAATACAATTATTTTTTGTAAAAAAAAAGAAAAATGGAATAGTAAGTATCAATAAGTTTAGTCTCTGAAATTAGTACACTCTCGTGGCAAATTCAAAATTTGGGAAACCTGGTGGAAAAATGGGAACAAATCTAAGTGGCAAAAAAGTCACATTCCGAAAACAGTTTTAATAAATTAATGAATCTTTCAAACAGTAGTTTTTATAACTTTAACTTAACCATGGAGTCTGAGGAATAATAAATATATATGTATAAATATTGAATAATGTATTATAGACAGTTGAGCTATGTGACGTATATAGAAGACAAACATGTTAAAAAATTAGAGAACAAGAAAGAAGATAAGAGGCTAATTTAGTATAGAATGAAATGGATAATTGAACACTGGCGTTAAGAAATCTGAAAGGAGTTTGAAAAGAGGGACGTCTTAAGTGAAGGTGCAATATGACCCATATGACAAGAGCCTTGAGGAGGGTGGGTGGCTTCCGGTGGTGACCACGGCTTACCAGATGACAGTACCTACATTAGCCAGACTAATTCCTGGCTTGTTTGTGTTGCCAGCATCAGGATGTCTACTGATTAGCTCTCTGGAGAGATGCAGCATGAAGTCACTGTGGCAGACGCAGGAGGCTATCCATCCCTCAGGTTCGCAGCCTTTGAAACAGAAAAAGAGCCAGGGCCTTCCTTTAAGAGCAGTTAACTAAACTGTTTATGTTTTGAGAAACTGACCAGATAACAAAGAGAATGCTGTGGTGATTGTTTCTGATAAGTGCTGAGTTTCTTTGCGTATGAAGAACACCTTTAAAGGCAGCCAGAGTTCGATTCTTCATGTCGTTTCAAGGAGATGAAGTCCTAGAAATCTTAGAAGTGTCTGCTTACACTTGTCTACTGAATGCAGAGATAGGTTCTTAATTTTGACGTCTGCGGTCCACAGCTGGACCTTAGGCTGAGGCTTATGAACCCGCAGATATTGTATACAGAATTTGTATGTATATATGTTTTTGGAAGAGTGCATCCAAAGGATTTGTGTGTTGCTAAAGTGGTGACATATACAAAATATTTTATATTTAATGTGGACTAGTGTCCCTTAACACTGTTTACTTAGTCCCCTACAAATAACAAAACAAAACATTAGTTTTTAGTTATCTACTCCCCCTCAAGTCTGGGTGGAAAGGAAATGAGAGCCTATCAGCTCTAGGATATCACCTCTAAAAATCTAACGTTTTATGTTATCAGAAACATCAGAAAGTGCAATGATGCAATCAAAACCAGTGAACATGGTTATTTAACTACAGTGCGTTAAATTTGGAAAGGTAGTGATCAAGTCCAGCTTATCTACAATCAGTCATGGGGCTTTCTTGCTATCAGATCTGAAGGAGGTATGCCCATAAGGATCGGCAGCTTTGACTGCAATTTTACTTTAGCTTACTTTCCGACGTGAGGTACTTTGATAGCATTTTTGTGGGAAACTGCTCATTGAATATGTGATACCTATGGGAAGTAAGGGAATTCCTTGCCTCTGTGGGGTTCCTTTTATAAGCAATGTAGTTATTTTCCTGAATATTTGTAGATTAATTTAATTTTTGTAAGTAAGATCATGTTTATGTGAAATTTTACAAATAAGATCTTGATTACCACTCATTAGGGGAAGCTTGGTATTTAAAAGAATACTGCAATATAAGAGATTGGTAAATGCTAGTGCAAAATAATACCAAAAAATTAGGGTTCTTTACTTGAGTTCAGAGTTGGCCTTTGGGGGGCAGGGGTTCAATAACCTCATGAAAATAGAGCACCATTTACATTATATATTCATCTATCCATTTTATTTTGAGGTTATTATCTATAGCTTTCATCAGATTTTCAAAAGGCCATGGCCCCCAAGGAGGTTAAGAATCACTAGCTTATAATGTCAGAATCTTATATGTGCTTATCTAAAAAGAACGCTTCTATTTTGAAGATTTTGCTCAACTTCAGAAATTTAAAGACGGGTCATTGATAAAGAATAAAATGGTATGACAAAATGGACCTCAAAAGTGTTTAGGGCTGCTGTGGTTTGAATGTTTGTGTCCCCCTCCAAATTCACATGTTGAAAACTTAATTCTCAAAGGTGATGGTATTAGTAGGTGCGGCCTTTGGGAGGTGATTAGGTCATGAGGATGGAGCCCTTGTGAATGGGATTTGTGCTTTTGTAAGAGATTTCACAGAGCTCTGTAGTCCCTTCTTCCATGTGAGTATACAGTGAGAAGTCTGCAACCTGGAAGAGGGCTCGCACCTGACCATGCTGGTGCATGGACTGGTCTAGGACTTCTGGTCTCCAGAGCTGTGAACAAAAAATTTCAGTTGTCTATAAGCTTCTCATCTGTGATAATTTGTTATAGCTGCCCGAAGGGACTAAGGCTGAAAGTTATGGAGATTCATTACACAACAATGTAAATATATTTAACACTACCGAACTGTACACTTAAAAATGGGTGGTTGGGGCTTCCCTGGTGGCGCAGTGGTTGAGAATCCGCCTGCCGATGCAGGGGACGCGGGTTCGTGCCCCGGTCCGGGAAGATCCCACATGCCGCGGAGCGGCTAGGCCCGTGAGCCATGGCCACTGAGCCTGCGCTTCCAGAGCCTGTGCTCCGCAACGGGAGAGGAGGCCACAGCGGTGAGAGGCCCGCGTACCGCAGGAAAAAAAAAAAAAAATGGGTGGTTGGAAAATTTTGTTACGTGTTTTTTGCCACAGTAAAAAAAAAAAAAAATTTAGGGCTGAGTTCAGTGCTTGATAAATATGTATTAGATTTGCCAAATACCTTAGAAGATAAGAAAGATCAAACCAGTACCTCTCAATTAACTGAGGGCCTGGGATTGAATATGTGGATTACAAAAAAAAAAATCTATGGATAATACATGAAATCTCATTATGATCAATAGTTGCAACAGGGTCTTCCCTTGTGGCGCAGTGGTTGCGCGTCCGCCTGCCGATGCAGGGGAGCCGGGTTCGTGCCCCGGTCCGGGAGGATCCCACATGCCGCGGAGCGGCTGGGCCCGTGAGCCATGGCCGCTGAGCCTGCGCGCCCGGAGCCTGTGCTCCGCAACGGGGGAGGCCGCAGCGGAGGGAGGCCCGCATACCACAAAAAAAAAAAAAGATAGTTGGAACAATTTCACCCATGAAATGCACATTCATTTTGATTCTGTCTGTATAAAAAATGGAGAGAGTGGTTTCTTACTCTATTGATTGGTTTGGGTTTTATTTCTTGGTTTAGGCTTTATTTCCTCTATGATGGCTATCTATTGGAGGCATATCATGCAGTGCTTAAGTATTCAGGCTCTGGCAGCAGACCAGATGGTCATTTTGTTTTGCCATTTATGACTGTGGTCTTGGGCAAGTCAATTAACAGCGTTCTTGTGCCCCTCCATCTGTAAAATAAGCATAACAATAGTACTGATCTCATAGGGTAGCTGTGGAAAATCAAATGCTCTAGCATATATTGACAGCGGTGCCTGTCTCATGGCAAGGACTTAATAATTGTTAGTTTATTACGACTTTTGGAGTGATGCCTACCAATAAGATAGATAAGATACTGCAGGCTGAAAGGACAGCAAGAAGAAATGAGATGTTGGCTGTGCTCCAAATGCTGTAATCTTCCCTTGAATTAATGAGAATTGATGGTTTATGTTATTGACACTGGTGTGAAGTCTCTCGGAGAGTTTCACTTGATTGAATATGTCTAGACTCATGGGTCTTCCAAACAATATTTCTGAGCTTATTAATTCAGAGTTATAAAAATTTTAAAAATCTGTAACCATGTGTGAGGATAAATTTTTATGATATGCTTCCATAACCTTAAAGAAAACTATGCCTATAGGTACATATTAGTGTTGCTTTTAAAACTAAATATGATTTCCCATCATTTCACATACTAACTAAACAAAGGTCACAGACTGTAAAATGAATTTTAAAATGTTGAGATCAGATCATTTAGTGAATAAACTTAATTTTCAGGACTTCCCTGGTGGTCCAGTGGTTAAGACTTCACGCTCCCAATGCAGGGGTCCCGGGTTCAATCCCTGGTCAGGGCACTAGATCCCGAATGCCGCAGCTAAGAGCCTGCATGCTGCAAGTAAGACCCAGTGCAGCCAAATAAATAAATAAATAAAATTTAAAAAAACAATTTAATTTTCATCTTTCTGTACTGGTAAAGGAAGCTCTGGAAGTGGGAAAGTGATGCAGAATTTGCTACTTCAAATTCTCCTTTATGAATCACTTCATAGTCTTCCAAACATCTTTGTATTTTTTTTTTTTTTTTTTTTTTTGTGGTATGCGGGCCTCCCTCTGCCGTGGCCTCTCCCGTCGCGGAGCACAGGCTCCGGACGCGCAGGCCCAGCGGCCATGGCTCACGGGCCCAGCCGCTCCGCGGCACGTGGGATCCTCCCAGACCGGGCGCGAAACCGGTTCCCCTGCATCGGCAGGTGGACGCGCAACCACTGCGCCACCAGGGAAGCCCCATCTTTGTATTTTTAAGAACTGCATGAAAGCCTTTTTTCCTTCATCTAGAAAAATTAGTGCTTGAATTCTATTTTTTCTCTTCTTTAATTTGCATTTGGATTTAAGAAGTTTTTGGAAGGCTTCTTAATCCTTTGAGAAATTAAAATAATATGACATATCAAGGTTATATTACAGATATCTTATTATTGGCTAATCATATCTCTAGAGTTATAAAAGGATTATTGGAAATAAAATCTGACGTTACACAGTTTATCACATTACATTAAAAGGGCTGTATGGTAGTGTGTGGAAGCACACTTGGTTCCTTTTTTTTTTTTGTACTAAACTATGGTAATCTCATTTAATGATTTATCAATTATGGTTTTCCTTCCTGTTGTGGTATTTGCTTTCATTATTATCATCTGGACTCTTCCATTTGAAATCACCTTCCTGTTTATGGATGTGTGAAAAGCAAGCTAACCTAATTAATTTGGGTTCTAGAATGTCCGAATCAGTTTTCCAGGTTGTTTGTACCATCTCTTGAGGATCCCCGATGGTACTCAGAAAACCCTTGCTTGAATATAGGGTAATCCTCTTGCCATGACCAGAAAACGTTTGACATGAGGTGTATATCTCTCAGCTTTTTTCTGGAGTTTCCAGACTTGATATTGGTAGTAAGCAAGGGCATGGTTACCTTTTTTTTTTTTTTTTTTTTTGGCTGTTGAATAGCCATTATCTGGTTTAAGGAGAAATCATGGCATTTATGTAGTCACTGTTTAAAGAATGAATGACCTCAGTGTACTCAAAGTGACCATTGCAAGAAATGCTGAAGTGTTTTTGAGCAAGTTGAGTTTGTAGTCAATGTATTGTACGTGTTGAAAGGACTAACCATTGGTAATTTTTCAGGAAACATTTTCTTATGGGTTATTTCTCACAAAAGAATGTATTATTTGATCTCTCTCTTTTTCTGCCTCTTTCCTTCTACTCCTCAGCCCCACCCCAAGTAGAAGCTTAGGGAAATTAACCCAACTGAGGAGAATGCTTTCTTCTTGCTACTGGGAATCCTGTGTATGTAGACAAAAAGGATGAAGAAATATCTCTTGTTATTCTTGAACAAGTGTATTTCTTGGAGTTTGAAGCTATGCAGAATTATCTGGTAATAAGCTTAGTAGGCTCTACCTTAGTAGGCTATAATGTCCTCTATGAAGTGGTTGTATATTATTCATTTTTTGTGTCACCAGTCCCTGGGTTGGACTACCACAGAGTAAGGTCCTCAATAAAAAGTTAAGTGAGCTGAACTGGAGGTGTACAGCCACAGTAACAAAGTCGAAACTTGAAAAAGAAAGAGTGCTGGATAATCAAAGTTCCAAAGAATTGTTTAAAAAATCTGAACAGACTTCCAGCTAAATGTACTACAAAGAAAAGTCACATTCAGAATGTTTTTCTTTGTAATTTATCTTGGAAACATTTATTCATTTGCAGATCCGTGTGGTTTTTAGATTGCTTTCAAATACTACCTTTGTATGCCAGGGTGACTGCATCATACACTTTTTACCACAAAAGCACCTTCATAAAACAGTTTCTCATTTTATAATCAGCTTCCCTCTTTTCCTTTGCTCGCTCCTACAGATTTTGGGCTTTGGTTGTTGACTGTAAAAGGATTTATAATTTTTATTTGTTTTAACAAGATAAAGACATAGTGATAGTCTTATGATTTTATACCATGGTGAATTTAAATCTGTCATTACTGTGCTTTATTTAAAATACAGAAGTTTTTTATAGACTGCCTCTGAAACGCCAAACAATTTGCAAAATTAAGACATCGAAATGGTAAATGATAGCTTACACCATTCCTGAGGTACTTTTATCAGGTAGACAGAAAGACATTTTGGGTCTATAACATATTTCTCTTGTATTTTTCTCCATATTATTAAGAATATACTGGCACAAAATAGCAGTGACCTTAATGTTGCTGCATTTGGAAGTTTTAAAAACATGTGGGTTTAACACAGCTTCCTGATAAATGTGGGCATGAACCTGGAGAGTTGGACCCCTGCCCTCATCAGGCAGACAGACCTTTACAAATCAATGTCTCTTGCTCAGAAGGTGGAACATTTGTCAATTTAAACCTGCATAGGTTGGGAGTAAACACACATTGGTATTATATCTCTCGAATTTATCTGATGCTTTTTTCTATGAGTGTGAAGAGCTTCATGGATCTTTTCAGAGCCATATAGCATTCTTAGGCCTGAGGTTGTGCAAAAGTGAGCTTTGTCTCTTAAAGCTGAGGAAATAGATACAAAGAAAGCAGAGGCTGGTTTGGAGTTATCCAAGTCAGGGGTTGTGAGACTTACAACCAGCTTCGTGGATATGATGACTGCAGTGCTACATCACCAAGGAAGTCAGCCAACTGTCAGGATGTCTCATGGGCCATTTACAGAGACAACTTAGATGCCATCTGAGAAAAATCTAACCTTCCAGCCTTTGCTTGTCCAAGTGTGTCTGCCCTCAGAAAGTCTGTCTTCCATCTGAAATAATTAATTCAGGCCTCATTCCAAAATTATCTAATTTTCCCCTGCAATTTTGAGGTCCATATCTCTATTCTTCTTCTCTGATTTGAAATACTTTGGTATTTTCTTAGTGTCCTATGCACTGCACTTAGTTTCTCACTTGGTTAGATTCAGGGTTAGTTTTAATATAGTCACCCTACTGTGTTTAATTCCCAGGATAAGGAATGGATCTAGGCAAAATTGTACCTGGCTGGGAAAGCAGCAAGGAAGAGGCCCAGTCCTCTAGGGCTGGGAAGAAGGTGGGGTTGCCCTTGCTTGGAGCAGAAGGTGAATACCAGGGCTGGCTTGCTGTGGTGCAGGGGTCTCACCAGAAATGAGAGAAAAGCCAGGAAGTCACTAAGACCAGAGTCGGGTTCCACAGGGCAGAGCTACGTTGGGTTTGGAGAACTATGGGGAAAAAGTGAAAGTGTGAGGCAGAGGTTGAATCTAGGGGAATGAGGTGTTGGTCTATATTCGGAAATGATAATGATACTGCCTTTGTGGGTGTGTATGTGTGCACATGTGAATAGGGTACCAGGTGCAATTTTGGGCAGGCCAGGTCACATTATGGAAACTGGGATGGGATGGAACTAGAGAGCCAAGCAGAGTGATTGCCATGAAGCCCAAACTCCTCTAGTGCTGGGGAAAGTTTTCTAAAGATGAGATTGGAGTATAAGGCCTGATGACATCTCAGACTAATGTATCATCCTACATGCACTGTGTTGCTGACTGGCATATAATTTGTACCTTCTTTTATTTTCATTACTAGTAGTAATCCCGAACTTTGTCTGGTAAAGGATTGGCCTGTGAGTACAGCTCCTGACGTGTTGTAAGGAGTTAGTAAAGCAGAAGTAGGGAAGTCTCTGTTCTTGTTTTTGGGATCTGCAGACACAGGAGAGCTCTGCTACCCGGGTGGTGGGCTTGAAGCCAGGGACCTCTTTTGCCACCACACAGGCCCATCTTACCATGGAGAGCTGAGTTTTCACTGCACACTGGTTGCTCTTTATAAACAGTCATTTCCTTGGCTGTCCTTACTATGGGTATCGATAAATACAGTGAAAGATGAAAAGGTGAGACGGAAACCTCCCTCTTCTCTGCTGCCCCTCAGGCTGCTCCCTCGCAGTATCATTGTGATGGTTCAGTTGGCACTCATGCCTCAATTGTTTCTTTCTGTTGTTTTTTGTTTGTTTGTTTGTTTTTTTGCGGTACGGGGGCCTCTCACTGCTGTGGCCTCTCCCGTTGCGGAGCACAGGCTCCGGACGCGCAGGCTCAGCGGCCATGGCTCACGGGCCCAGCCGCTCCGCGGCATGTGGGATCCTCCTGGACCGGGCCACGAACCCGTGTGCCCTGCATCGGCAGGCGGACTCTCAACCACTGCGCCACCAGGGAAGCCCATTTCTTTCTGTTTTAATCGAAGTGTAGTTGATTTACAATATTGTGTCAGTTTCAGGTGTATAGCAAAGTGATTCAGTTATACATATATATATATTTTTTCAGATTCTTTTCCATTATAGGTTATTACAAGATATTGAATATAGTTCCCTGTGCTATATAATAAATCCTTGTTGTTTATTTTATATATCGTAGTGTGTATCTGTTAATCCCAAACTCCCCCCTTTCCCCTTTGGTAACCATAAGTTTGTTTTCTATGTCTGTAAGTCTTGTTTCTGTTTTGTCAATGAATTCATTTGTATTACATTTTAGATTCCACATAGAAGTGATATATAATATGTGACTTTTTCTGCCTGAGGTACTTCACTTAGTATGCCTCAATCATTTTTTAAAAAAATTTTTATAAATTTATTTATTTATGGCTGTGTTGGGTCATGATTGCTGTGTGCGGGCTTTCTCTAGTTGCGGCGAGCGGGGGCTACTCTTCATTGCAGTGTGCGGGCTTCTCATTGCGGTGGCTTCTCTTGTTGCGGAGCACAGGCTCTAGGCACGCAGGCTTCAGTAGTTGTGGCTTGCGGGCTCTAGAGCGCAGGCTCAGTAATTGTGGTGCACAGGCTTAGTTGCTCCGTGGCATGTGGGATCTTCCCGGACCAGGGCTCGAACCCGTGTCCCCTGCATTGGAAGATGGTTTCTTAACCACTGCACCACCAGGGAAGTCCCCTCAATCATTTCTTAATGTGGCCCCCAGGCACCCAGTTGCATCCTAGTACATTTTGTGAGTGGTCCATGTGCAGAACTGAACGGCGCGGGACTCCCCCTTTGGCATCGACTGACCCTGTACTGAGGGATGTAGAAGTGCCTTCAACTGTGGCCTCCGACCTTGGTTTACACAGCCTTGTATATAGTACTTCAGAAAGTGTGTCATCCTTAGCCAGGGATGACGCTGGCCAACAGCTGTTAGAAAAATAATGGCCCCGTGGGGGAGGGAAGAGGATGGAGGGGGAGTGGTTATTCGCGCTACTCCGGGGACATTGTGGACTTTCTGTTAGCATTTCCTGATCAAAAAGTTGGTGAAGTGATGGATTCATTTGCTAATGCTTTTGAATCTTTGTCACATCATAGAATGCTTGGTAAGTAATAATATTTGTACAGCACTCTGGGTAAGCAGTCTAGACATCTTGTGGATGGAGGTAACTGGCCTGGGCCCTGGCTGTGCCTGGCCCTGCCTGGAGTGAGGATGGACATCTTAGCCCACCTGGAACGTTATTCCAGCACACTGGCTGGGAACCGTCAGGATTCACAGTTGACACGGTGGCCGTCTTATCAGTGAAATAAATTCTATACTAGGAGCTTGGATTATGATTTTGCTTTTGCTGTGATTTCTTCACGTGCTTAGAACTTCCTTTTGTCTGAACTGTCTTATCTCTAACCTAGTTCGATATAATAACCTATCTTCTTATTAGCTATTAAGCATATTGAGAAATTAAACTGTGTGAACTCCTTGAGCACCTTGAAAATAATACTCTAGATGTTTACAGTGGTATCACAGAAATTTGGAAGTCATTTTGTCTGTCCTCCTGTGCTCTACTCAATCCTGTTGACTGTAGACTAAAACTCACAGATGGGCTTGTTTTTGCAGGGGTGCGGGGGATTCATTAATTTGCTCTTTACTGCTTTTATTTTTTGGTTTTCTGAGAACTTTGTGTTCTGGTCCTGTCCAAGGTGCAGATGGCTATGCTTTCAAAACAACTTATTGTCATAATAGCGCCCATTTAAAATAATCAATACATGCACTCTATTTCACTATATTCAGCATCATTTATTTGGTCTCTGAGTACCGGGTGATGTCCTTCCACTGATGCTCCAGGTCTGCTCCTCCAGGAGCCTCCATCTACCTCGAACCTTTCTCTTGTCACTTAGGTGGGAGGACACAGCAAATGGACCCTGTGCTGGGCACTCTTACAGCCAGTGAGGGAGACCCTTGGTTTTCAAGTCAGACAGATCTGAGTGTGAATTTCCAGTCTTCCTGTCTTAGGCTGTGCATTCTTGGGCCTTTCCCTTTATGGCTCTGAGACTAGGTTTCTTCCTAAGTAAAATGGAGCTTAAAGTAACTCTAGGGTTTGCACATTGTTGTGAAGATCACAAGTGAACCATCTATAGGGACCAGAATATAGTGGGTGCATAGCTAAGTGTACATATAATTACCATTATTGATAATTCTTTTTTTTTTTTTTTTGCGGTACGCGGGCCTCTCACTGTTGTGGCCTCTCCCGTTGCGGAGCACAGGCTCCGGACGCACAGGCTCAGCGGCCATGGCTCACGGGCCCAGCCGCTCCACGGCATGTGGGATCCTCCCGGACCGGGGCACGAACCCGTGTCCCCTGCATCGGCAGGCGGATTCTCAACCACTGCGCCACCAGGGAAGTCCCTTTTATTGATAATTCTTTAGCGTCATACAGAGTCAGTAGTTTTAGTAACACAAGAAATTATTATTGCTCATCTACCAAGTCTGTCATTTCTATTTTAGGAAATCATTAATTTCAGAAAATTAGTTCTTACCAAAGCTATGTTAGTGAAGACCCCGGGATACATTTTTTCTTTGTTTTATTGCCTACATCCCTCTGTCACTTCTATTTTTTATTTTTCTTTTATTCTGATTTTTAAAAAATTGGCATTTGGGGTAATTTTCAGCATTTTCCTATTCACAAAAATTACATCAGCAGGTCTGTGTTTCACAGGGCGACCACCTTTCTAAAATACTCTGCTGGCTTTCTAGTCCTCAGCCACATTCCCAGTGAGTCCTCTGAGTATTATCAACCGGTTGACAAATTTGACCTCTGGCATGTCAACAGGTACATGCCTGATGACCTCTTTCCTTGATGCCCCTGCACTTCACATAAGGTTTAGAAGAGGGAAACTCTCGCATGTTCCTGGCTCCCACCCTGGGACTCATAAGCTTAGAAGAGACTTTGGAAGAACTACCTGGCTATTCCCCATATTCCGTTCAGGGGAGGAGGCATGGCATGAGGGCACTGGAATCAGGCAGAGCTGGGTTTGAATTCCGTCTCTGCCAGTTGCTAGCAATGTGACCTTCATGAACTTGTGCCTGTCTGGGAAAAGTTAAGGACCTTGCTGCACAATAAAACTAGCTGCCTGGGTGGTCTACAGCTCTATGCCCAGCACCTACCCCGCAGTGTGCTTTTGTGTATATTATCTTGTAGCTTACCCACAACTGAACAATGTAGGTCTTACTAAACCCATTTTTCAGATGAGGAAATTGAGAGTTAGAGAGTTAATAACTTGAATTACTCTATTTTATAAAGATTCTTTTTTTTATTGGAATATGGTTGATTTACAATCTTATATTAGTTTCAGGTGTATAACATAGTGATTCAATATTTTTATAGATTATACTCCTTTTAAAGTTATTATAAAATTTTGGCTATATTCCCTCGGCTGTACAGTATATCCTTGTAGCTTATTTATTTTATACATAGTAGTTAGTACCTCATAATCCCCTACCCATATTTTACCCCTCCCCCCTTCTCTCTTCCCACTGATAACCACTAGTTTGTTCTCTATATCTGTGAGCCTGTTTTTGTTTTGTTATATTCATTTATTTGTTTTATTCTTTAGATTCCACATATAAGTGATAACATACAGTACTTGTCTTTCTCTGTCTGGCTTATTCACTAAGCATAATAGCCTCCAGGTCCATCTATGTTGTTGCAAATGGCAGAATTTCATTCCATTCTTTTATGGCTGAGTAATAGTCCATTGTGTGTGTGTGTGTGTGTGTATATGTATATATATATATATATATTACATCTTCTTTATCCATTCATCTGTTGATGGACACTTAGATTCCTTCCATATCTTGGCTCTTGTAAATAATGCTGCTAAGAACATTGGTGTGCGTGTATATTTTCAGATTAGTGTTTTCATTTTCTTCAGATATATACCCAGGAGTGGGATTGCTGGATCATACTTTTGGTAGTCCTACTTTTAGTTTTTTGAGGAACTTCCATACTGTTTTCCATAGTGGCTGCATCATTTTACATTCCCACCAACAATAAATGTACTAGGGTTCCGTTTTCTCCACATTCTTGACAGTATTTGTTGTTTGTAGACTTTCTGATGACAGCCATCCTGACAGGTGTGAGGTGATACCTCATTGTGCTTTTGATTTGCATTTCTCTAATAATTAGTGATGTTGAGCATCTCTTCATGTACCTGTTGGCCATTTGTATATCTTCTTTGGAAGAATGTCTGTTTAGGTCTTCTGCTCATTTTTTAATTGTACAAAAAGCCATTACTAATTTTTTTTTTAGAGAAACTGTGAGAGTGGAATAAGGTTGGGAGAATCAGAATTGGACAAGAGATACCACTTTAGATTTGCCCAGACGTCAAAGTTTCTTTGCTTAAGTAGACTAATCCTTACTGAGAGTGAATAAGACGTTTCCTCTAATGCATGGGCCATCAGAGCCAATGACAAAACAGTGCAAATCAATAGTGTAATGAAGCAAAAAATGATTTGGCTACTAGCAAAATGGCATCTGTATAGGTTACCAGGTAGTTTTTATCTGTAGGTGCTTATTATTTGCTTGCCTTTCAAAGCCCACTGTAAACAAAAATGATTCTGTGAATGTAACAGAAACAGGCAACGCTCAGCTGGTCATCACTTCCATTTGGTATGAGAGCCATCACTTGTACTTAGCTGGCCTTTCCTGGTGTTGACTCTTGGTTTTACAGAACTATAAGCACAGGCAGGAAGACTTACAAAACAGACTCAGAGATCTCCATCAAGGCTGGAATGTGGTAGTGACAGTCTGACTTGCACTGTTTTTGGCTCTTCCTTTTCAGCTTGGCTGCAGCTAGTAAGCTAGGAGGATTGTAAAAGTTAAAACAAATGCAGATTGGAGAGAAAGTCATCTTAACTTCTAAGACTCTTCTTGGCAAAGGGAATTGTCTTCTGATATTTAAATGAAGAGATAATTCTTCCTTTTTAACGAGTGATTTGTGAAATTGATTCAAGTTGGTTAAAGTTCACAAGCAAGTCCCAAGTCTCCAGAAAGGGAATGTTATGACACAGAGCAGATCTTTAAGAACTCATTGGTGTTTTACTTTGGTTTGTAGCTGTCATGTGTTTATCCAGATAATTGATTTTTGAGATAAGGGGAAAAGCAAATGTAGAAAGTTGCCTTAGACAATATGTGTATGTAATTTCTTCTTGGAGTAGGTTTGTCTCAACTGATGGTAGTTAATTTATTTGTGTTTATCTATTAGAGATAACACTGATATTTATCCTCTAGTTTCAGTTATTTGTTTGATGACCTTTCTAACCAAATGCATGCTGCTTCCTACCCATTTTTGGAATGCTATCATTATATATGGTTATTTGAAGCTCAGAATGCATTTTTTCATAGAAAGTAATATTAGAATGATGCTGGGGTTCCATTCCACCCCACCCAAGCCTATTTCACCCATTCTCTACCTGAAACAATATTTCCAGCACTATACTCTTATTAGTTATTTCAATACTATTTAGCTGATAACCTATATGGATTCCATCATTGTATGACCTTGACAACTGCTTATATCTTTAAGTCTCAATTTCATCGTCTATAAAATGGGGATATTAATAGCACTTATTTCATAGACTGGTATTAAGTTTTAAATAATTCATACAATGCACTTGTATTAGCTTTTATTATTATTACTATAATTTGGCCACATTTGCAATAAATAGCTTTATGTGAGTTGGCTTTGGAACCTAACCAACAAATGTAATGTTATTTCTTTGGGAAAAAATAGGTGTCCTGTGTTTGGCAAGAAGGGAATATGGTGTCACCAGGACATCCTTCTTTGCCTTTTCCCTTGTACGTCACCAGTGTCTAGCAGTAGAAGGGGCTGTGGTGGTTTTCGGGTACTTTTTGTTCTTCCAGGATCCCAAAGATAGCTCACTGTCTTGTGCATAGGCATCATATATTTGTACATACAGGCAGTCCTGACTTTCCTAGCTTCAGCTTTGATACAAACTGCGCTTTAATATGTAAGACGGACTCCGCCTCGCCCCGCCCCCACCCCGTAATTGACCTTTCACACTGCGCTTGTGTTTCTTTGCACGTCAGCGAGGAGCTGGAGGGACATTTGCGGTGAATTTGCAGTGCATTGCACACGGCCCGCGGTTCTGTGTTGTCGGCGTCACCAGGTATATTTGCACCTCAGTCAGTGTTTGTTGTTGCAGATATATGAATACTCTTGCATTTTACCATGCAGCTTTACACAGATGAGGGGAACAATTAAAAATTCTGATGCTACTAAACATACATACCATAAACTTCATTTTGTTTTGACTAAGATGGAAAGGGTGGGACACGCCGAAGTCAATCCAGTACTCGCAGGATGAGAGCCTGTGGATTAAAGTGTGCAGGAAAAGAAAACACACACTGAAATCCTTCCTATGCATTTTTATTTATTATGCCTAAAATGAGGGACATGAGTCTGGGCGTTAGAGTTTTTTAATCTTTGGGAACGGAACCATCTTTATAACATGTGAATATATTTGTTATAATTTTATATTAATACATGTTTTCTGGAATGCACTGGGCATAGAAGAAGGGAGACTCATACGGGATAGTTTGGAACTATTTATTTATTTATTATTTATTAAAAAAAATTTTTTTAATATCACAAAGTAATTTTATTAAGGTTTTATGGAAAGGTCACTATTGCATTTCTTTAATACTAAAACCTATCTCAGCATACAGAAATCGCCCATGAGCCTGAAATATTAGTTCAAGGCTAAGTTTATTAAGGTTTTGGCATGACTCAATATTAACTTTCTCCAAACATGACAACCATTTTCAAATCAGATAAGCTGTAGGATATAAAACTGTGGCTCATAAACATAAAATCAGGAAAATGGCATCATTGCATATTAGTTCTTAGGGATTAACTTTAAATATACTCTAAAACTGTGAGGAAGCTTATCAAAACAGTTCATTCTGTATTGGCATTTTCATTTCACAAAGGATCAGGCAGAAACATGGTTAAGGTCTGTGTAGCATGCTTTGAAGCAAACTGATATTTTTAAGACAAATTCTAATTCAAGTGCCAATACTAACTTTAGCATCACAATCCTTTCCTCTCCTAATACCTTCATTTATGAGTTGAGTGATGATTAAACAGAAATGTCTGGTCTCTCTGTACCTGCGTCTGCCGAATCTGCTATCTTAAGTTTTCAAACTCACATATTCCAGCAAAGGTGTAAAGTTTATCTGATATAAACCATAGCAAAAACCTGTTATTTGGCAATGTATGACATTACTGTCTTGGTTTTTTTTTTTTTTTTTAACATCTTTATTGGAGTATAATTGCTTTACAATGGTATGTTAGTTTTTGCTGTATAACAAAGTGAATCAGCTATACATAAACATATATCCCCATATCTCCTCCCTCTTGTGTCTCCCTCCCACCCTGCCTATCCCACCCCTCTAGGTGGTCACAAAGCACTGAGCTGATCTCCCTGTGCTATGAGGCTGCTTCCCACTAGCTATCCATTTTACATTTGGTAGTGTATGTATGTCCATGCCACTCTCACTTCATCCCAGCTTACGCCTTTTTCTTTTTCTTTTTTTTACATTCCATATATATGTGTTAGCATACGGTATTTGTTTTTCTCTTTCTGACTTACTTCAGTCTGTATGACAGACTCTAGGTCCATCCACCTCACTACAAATAACTCAATTTCGTTTCTTTTTATGGCTGAGTAATATTCCATGTGCCATGCGGCTGCTTCCCACTAGCTATCCACCCTATGTTTGGTAGTGTATATATGTCCATGCCACTCTCTCACTTCGTCACAGCTTACCCTTCCCCCTCCCCATATCCTCAAGTCCATGCTCTAGGAGGTCTGTGTTTTATTCCCATCTTACCCCTTGGCTCTTCATGACATTTTTTTTTTCTTAGATTCTATATATATATGTGTTAGCATAGAGTATTTGTTTTTCTCCTTTTGACTTACTTCACTCTGTAGGACAGACTCCAGGTCCATCCACCTCACTACAAATAACTCAATTTCGTTTCTTTTTATGGCTGAGTAATATTCCATTGTATATATGTGCCACATCTTCTTTA
>NC_041220.1:62576643-62577888 GCF_002837175.3 Physeter macrocephalus
TTTGTTTTTTTGATATTGAGCTGCATGAGCTGCTTGTAAATTTTGGAGATTAATCCTTTTTCAGTCGCTTCATTTGCAAATATTTCTCCCATTCTGAGGGTTGTCTTTTTATGTTGTTTATGGTTTCCTTTGCTGTGCAAAAGCTTTTAAGTTTCATTAGGTCCCATTTGTTTATTTTTGTTTTTATTTCCATTTCTCTAGGAGGTTTTTTTCTCAAGATTGCTTTGGCTATTCGGGGTCTTTTGTATTTCCATACAAATTGTGAAATTTTTTGTTCTAGTTCTGTGAAAAATGCCATTGGTAGTTTGACAGGGATTTCATTGAATTTGTAGATTGCTTTGGATAGTATAGTCATTTACACAATGTTTACTCTTCCAGTCCAAGAACATGGTATATCTCTCCATCTGTTTGTATTATCTTTAATTTCTTTCATCAGCATCTTATAGTTTTCTGCATACAGGTCTTTTGTCTCCTAAGGTAGGTTTATTCCTAGATATTTTATTCTTTTTGTTGCAGTGGTAAATGGGAGTGTTTCCTTAATTTCTCTTTCAGATTTTTCATCATTAGTGTATAGGAATGCAAGAGGTTTCTGTGCATTAATTTTGTATTCTGTTACTTTACCCAATGCATTGATTAGCTGTAGTAGTTTTCTGGTAACATCTTTGGGATTCTCTATGTATAGTATCATGTCATCTGCAAGCAGTGACAATTTTACTTCTTCTTTTCTGATTTGGATTTGTTTTATTTCTTTTTCTTCTCTGATTGCTGTGGCTAAAACTTCCAAAATTATGTTGAAGAATAATGGTTAGAATGGGCAACCTTGTCTTGTTCCTGATCTTAGAGGAAATGGTTTCTGTGTTTCACCATTGAGAATGATGTTGGCTGTGGGTTTGTCATATATGGCCCTTACTATGTTGCAGGAGGTTCCCTCTATGCCTATTTCCTCAAGGGTTTTTATCATAAATGGGTGTTGAATTTTGTCAAAAGTTTTTTCTGCATCTGTTGAGATGATCATATGGCTTTTGTCCTTCAGTTTGTTAATATGGTTTATCACATTGATTGATTTGGGTATATTGAAGAATCCTTGCATTCCTGGGTTAAACCCCACTTGACCATGGTGTATGATCCTTTTAATGTGCTGTTGGATTCTGTTTGCTAGTATTTTGTTGAGGATTTTTGCATCTGTGTTCATCAGTGTTATTGGCCTGTAGTTTTCTTTTTTTGTGACATCTTTTTCTGGTTTTG
>NC_041220.1:62578272-62598448 GCF_002837175.3 Physeter macrocephalus
TTTATGATTTCTTTCCTTCTGCTAACTTTGGGGGTTTTTGGTTCTTCTTTCTCTAATTGCTTTAGGTGTAAGGTTAGGTTTTTTATTTGAGATGTTTCTTGTTTCTTGAGGTAGGATTGTATTGTTATAAACTTCCCTCTTAGAACTGCTTTTGCTGCATCCCATAGGTTTGAGGTCGTCATGTTTTCATTGTCATTTTTTTCTATGTACTTTTTGACTTCCTCTTTGATTTCTTCAGTGATCTCTTGGTTATTTAGAACTGTCCTCAATTCTTTTCATTCTTTTTTCTTTATTCTGCTCTGTGGTAGTCTCCTTTAGCCTCCATGTGTTTGTTTTTTTTCACAGATTTTTTCCTGTAATTGATATCTCGTCTCATAGCGTTGTGGTTGGAAAAGATATTTGATACGATTTCAATTTTGTTAAATTTACCAAGGCTTGATTTGTGACCCAAGATATGATCTATCCTGGAGAATGTTCCATGAGCACATGAGGAGAAAGTGTGTTCTGTTGTTTATGGATGGAATGTCCTATAAATATTAATTAAGTCCATCTTGTTTAATGTATCATTTAAAGCTTGTGTTTCCTTATTTATTTTCATTTTGGATGATCTGTCCATTGGTGCAAGTGGGGTGTTAAAGTCCCCTACTCTCCTTGTGTTACTGTCGATTTCCCCTTTTATGGCTGTCAGCATTTTGCTTTATGTATTGAGGTGCTCCTATGTTGGGTGCATAAACATTTACAATTGTTATATCTTCTTCTTGGATTGATCCCTTGATCATTATGTAGTGTCCTTCTTTGTCTCTTGTAATAGTCTTTATTTTAAATTCTATTTCGTCTGATATGAGAATTTCTACTCCAGCTTTCTTTTGATTTCCTTTTGCATGGAATATCTTTTTCCATCCCCTCACTTTCAGTCTGTATGTGTCCCTAGGTCTGAAGTGAGTGTCTTGTAGACAGCACATATACGGGTCTTGTTTTTGTAACCATTCAGCCAGTCTACGTCTTTTATTTGAAGCATTGAATCCATTTACATTTAAGGTAGTTATCGATATGTGTTTTCCTATTACCATTTTCATAATTGTTTTGGGTTTGTTACTGTGGGTGTTTTCCTTCTCTTGTGTTTCCTGCCTAGAGAAGTCCTTTAGCGTTTGTTGTAAAGCTGGTTTGGTGGTGCTGAATTCTCTCAGTTTTTGCTTGTCTGTAAAGGTTTTAATTTCTCCGTTAAATCTGAATGAGATCCTTGCTGGTAGAGTAATCTTGGTTGTAGGTTTTTCCCTTTCATCACTGGTCCTGCCACTCCCTTCCGGCTTGCAGAGTTTCTGCTGAAAGATCAGCTGTTAACGTTATGGGGATTCCCTTGTATGTTATTTGTTGCTCTTCCCTTGCTGCTTTTAATATGTTTTCTTTATATTTAGTTTTGATAGTTTGATTAATATGTGTCTTGGTGTGTTTTTCCTTGGATTTATCCTGTATGGGACTTTCTGTGTTTCCTGGACTTGATTGACTCTTTCCTTTCCTATTTTAGGGAAGTTTTCAACTACAATCTCTTCAAATATTTTCTCAGTCCCTTTTTTTTTTCTCTTCTTCTTCTGGGACCCCTATAATTCGAATGTTGGTGCGTTTAATGTTGTCCTAGAGGTCTCTGAGACTGTCCTCAATTCTTTTCATTCTTTTTTCTTTATTCTGCTCTGTGGTAGTTATTTCCACTGTTTTATCTTCCAGGTCACTTATCCGTTCTTCTGCTCCAGTTATTCTGCTATTAATTCCTTCTAGAGAATTTAAAATTTCATTTATTGTGTTGTTCATCGTTTGTTTGCTCTTTAGTTCTTCTAGGTCCTTGTTAAATGTTTCTTGTATTTTCTCCATTCTATTTCCAAGATTTTGGATCATCTTTACTATCATTACTCTGAATTCTTTTTCAGGTCGACTGCCTATTTCCTCTTCATTTGTTTGGTCCAGTAGGTTTTTACCTTGCTCCTTCATCTGCTGTGTATTTCTCTGTCTTCTCATTTTGCTTAACTTACTGTGTTTGGGGTCTCCTTTTTACAGGCTGCAGGTTTGTAGTTCCCATTGTTTTTGGTGTCTGCCCCCAGTGGGTAAGGTTGGTTCGGTGAGTTGTGTAGGCTTCCTGGTGGAGGGGACTGGTGCCTGTGTTCTGGTGGATGAGGCTGGATCTTGTCTTTCTGGTGGGCAGGACCACGTCTGGTGGTGTGTCTTGAGGTGTCTGTGACCTTATTATGATTTTAGGCAGCCTCTCTACTAATGGGTGGGGTTGCATTCCTGTCCTGCTAGTTGTTTGGCATAAGGTGTCCTGCAGCGTAGCTTGCTGGTCTTTGAGTGGAGCTGGGTCTTAGCGTTGAGATGGAGAGCTTTTGCCGTTTGATATTACGTGGGGCCAGGAGGTCTCTGGTGGACCAATGTCCTGAACTGGGCTCTCCCACCTCAGAGGCTCAGGCTTGACACCTGGCCGGAGCACCAAGACCCTGTCAGCCACACAGCAGATGGCTGGGGACTGACTGAAGGTGACGTCCACTTAGTCAAATCACAGCACTGTCCTCTGTCACTTTGCCTGGAGCTCCTGTCGGGTATGCGGCCACGGCCACTGCCTGGAGACACAGTGGGTGCATGTGTGGATGTGCCTGTGCGCGCGCACCTGTGTGTGTGTGTGTGTGTGTGTGTGAGCTCTTGTTTGTGGTGTGGCTCACTAACTGCTCCCGGCACCACCCACCTCTTCCCCCCAGAAAATGTCCGCCGCCTGGAATTTTTTAAAAGGCTTTTTATTTTGGAATATATCAAACATGAACAAAAGAGGAGAGAATTGTACAGTGAACTCCTATCTACCATTACGCAGCTTCAGCAATTCCCGATATGTTGCCAATCTTGTCTCACACGCCCCCAGCTTTTTTTTTGGCTGGAATATTTTAAAGCGAATTCTACATTGTGTTATTTCACTAATTAATAAAATATTTCTAAGAAATAAATACATTAAAAAAAAAACCCAGGGCTTCCCTGGTGGCGCAGTGGTTGAGAGTCCGCCTGCTGATACAGGGGACGCGGGTTCATGCCCCGGTCCGGGAAGATCCCACATGCCGTGGAGCGGTTGGGCCCGTGAGCCATGGCCGCTGAGCCTGCGCGTCCGGAGCCTGTGCTCCGCAACGGGAGAGTCCACAACAGTGAGAGGCCCACGTACCGCAAAAAAAACCCACAAAAAAACAAAAACAAAAACACAAACCAATAGTATTATCATACCTAATAGAAATTAACAGTAATTTGTTAGTATCATCTAATACTCAATTAAATATTCAAGCTTCCTTAATTGTACCCCCTATTTTTTTAAAACCAGTTGATTTGTTCAAATCAGGACCTCAACCTGCATTTTTCATTTGATAGTTATATCTGGTAGGTTTCTTTTTAATCTACCAGAGTTAAAGAGGGTGTTTTTCAGTTAGGGAGTACCATGCTTCTGTGGGGTGGCCCACTCCTTGCTAAGAAGCCAGTAGAGCCAAACAAGTATTTCTTCTATCATTAGACAAGGGATGAGAAGCTGAGGGCATTTTCCCTAAAATTCAGTAGATGTAACTAAGGGATTTGCAATCTTTCCATGTCCTTTGTGTTCTTACAAGATTAATCCAGAAAATTTACTGTTAAAAACAACTTTAAACATATTCCTTTATTATTTAAAGCATAGATTTGAGTCATGGGTGTTAAAAAGCCACCAAAAAATCCATTCCACGTTATTCTCTTGATACCTACGTGTTAGTCATCTGCTTTGGCATCTTCTAACACTGAGAGTTGCCATCCCTGGCGCAAATTTATGTAGGTGAGGATTCAGGTGGCAACTACATAAGTCATGAACTTCAAGGCTAGTTTGGCAGAAGTTCATAAAGACTATATGAATAAGTTCATGCAGATTGGCCTTAGTTCAGAGGACTGACATGAGGCGGAAGTCAGTGTGTAGGTGCTGAACGCTGGGGGTCAAGTCTTCTAAGGTTGGTTGGTCCACTCCTTGATCTGCACACAGAGGACTGAAGCAGGCTGTGGCCTGGCTGCTGTAGGAAGCTGCCCCAGCAGACTCTGCCTGTACCTTCTGGGCTGTGGCCCTTGGAAGACCTTCTGAGTAGAAGTAGGTTCTGGAGAGGACCTTAATGGAAATGTTTATATCATGACAGAGATTTAAAAAGTAAAGAAGACTGTAAGCTTGAGGAAATATTACGGCTGCTCAGAAAACCCCAGTGGTTTCTAGTTGCTCAGAGTAAATGTCAAAGACCTTTGAATAGCCTCCCAGGCCATGCAGCCTGCCCGCCTTTAGTTTGAACTTCCTCGACTTATCGCCTATCCTCCTCTGCTCTAGCCACTGGGGGTCACTGTGCTCCCACCCCATCCCGCCAGCACTCCCTGAATCTCTTCCTTGCTTACATTTTTCCGTAGCAGTATCACCCCCTAACATCTTATACAATTTACTTTTTTTTTTTTTTTTTTTTTGCGGTACGTGTGCCTCTCACTGTTGTGGCCTCTCCCGTTGCGGAGCACAGGCTCCGGACGCGCAGGCTCAGCGGCCATGGCTCACGGGCCCAACCGCTCCACGGCATGTGGGATCTTCCCGGACCGGGGCACGAACCCGTGTCCCCTGCATCGGCAGGCGGACTCTCAACCACTGCGCCACCAGGGAAGCCCCAATTTACTTTCAAATTTTGTTTATTGTCTGCTTTTCCACTATGGATTTATCCTTAGTGCCTAGAATAAGGCCTATTCATAGTAGCCATTCAATAAACTGGTTAACTGAATGAGTAGAGAAGTTAAACTTTGGAAAATTTGATCACAAGTATATACACTGAGAGATTCCTTGAGGAAAATGAAGGACAAATTTTGAACAGTACTGTGGAAAGAGACATTGGTAAGGGAAATAGACTAGAGAAGTATCTTCATTGTTCATGGAACAGTGAACTGTGCTTATAAAGTTTATGAGATAAAGTCGGTTTTCTGCTTAATAGTAGAGCCCGTATCGTGAGCGATGTACTCTTCTGACTTTGGTACAGTAGATGCTTGGCGTGTGTGAACCTAACAATTGTGATTTCGGCTATTTGCGGGGAGCCCTGAAGGGTCATACCGTGTAGTCATTTGTGCTTTATAGAGACATTAGTGGTGACCCCCTGTGCCACTGGTGAGCCCAGACTGAGCCTGGTGGATGGCCCACCCCCTGCACTGCCTGTCATCCTGGTAGCCTTTTCCTTGGGAATTCAGAAACTCATATAGTTACACTTGACCACACATTATATCAGAAATTATATGTTACGGTGATATTTGTGAATTTGAGCATTTGCAAAACAGGGTTGGGGAGGAGGTGTTTTATGAATGTCAAGGGTCTGTATACTCTGTAGGTATTCTGGTGAGTCTGCTCTTTCACCAAAGTTCTGTTTAAATTTGTGATCCTGGGTTCCTAAAGAGTTTGGAACAGATCAATCAATTAGGTAAAGGGAGGCAGCATGACAGGTAGTGGTGAAGAGCACAGACCTATAGATCTAGACCACCTGGGTTTGAATCCTGACTTCGACAATTATTAGCTGTGTGACTTTGGGGAAGTAACTTAATCTCGCTGTGCCTCAGAGATGTTGATGATAAAAATGGTACATACCTCATTAGATTATTGTGAGAATGAAATGAGCTGATGATATTTGTAAAGCAGTTACAACAGTGGCTGGCACATAGTAAGCTTAACCTAAGTGTTTGCTGAATAAAAATAAAGACATTTATTTGGGAAGCCTGTTAGAGGATACTTCAACCTCTGGCCCGTAGATACACCAAGATAGGAAAAGAGGTGAGTGTAAGTGATATAATTTGAAGTTATAGGAAGGCATACTGAAGTTAATTAACATGAAAAAAAATTCTTGAAGGTAATCCCTGATGGACATCGGTTGGTTAATTTTGAAGGAGTATGAGAGAGTGGTTAAGTTAAACTTCCTGCCTGGTCTTGTCACACTTGCTGTGTGATTTTGGGTAAATTATTAACTTCAAATTACAACTGTAAATGGGTATGTTAAAAGTATTTACCTTATGGGGTTGTCATGAGGATTGAATCAAACAAGCATTGTAAAGTGCTTAGCACAATACCTGGCATGCAGAAAATGTTTTAATCATGGGACTTTTAAGGAATTAATCGATGATGAGAATCCCTACTCTCAGTCCCTACATTGTTACAGGTATTGAAGTCCTTTAGCTAAAACCTTCATCCCTGTCTTATTATTAAGCCAGCTGGGCAAATAATAAGCATGCACGGTGCTTAGCACATTGCCTGGCATGTAGCAAGAGCTCAATAAAATGCCAAGAGCCTTGTCCTTGCCAGCAGATGTGGTGGTTCAAGATGGAAGATGTGAATGGTGTGGCTGCCACTTTGGGTAGGGATGGGAAGGGAAGGCTGCTTTCTCCAATGTTAGCTCTGGGTGTCAGAAGTGGGATCTCAGGAGCTGTACCTGCTCAGATGCCATCCAGCTGACTCCCAGCACTGTGTCCTGGAACAAACACCTACTCTGGAGTCCCCATCCACCTGCCAACCTGGATCTGACCTGAGGTCACTGTAGAAGCCACAATGAATGTATGCAAAGTCACTGACTCAAATGAGAAGTATGAATTAACTCTGGATATACGGGCTATCCCTGTACTAATTACTACAGATAATTAACATTGACTATGTATAAATTTAAAGTTAGGCTGCAATTTCCAGAGCTCAAAGTTTATGTTGACATTTCAAATCCTAATTTCCTTTTGCAGGTAGTTGCTATCCAGCTTCTTTATTAGTTTACCTAAACACATTACAGAGTTTTATTTGTCCAGTTTCAGGCCCGAGGAACAAAATTGAGCTTTCTCATAGCTTCTCATGCTTCTTCTGGATTTTTTAAAAAATTAATTTATTTTTAAAAATTTATTTATTTATTTTTGGCTGCATTGGGTCTTCGTTGCTGCGTGTGGGCTTTCTCTAGTTGCGGTGAGCGGGGGCCATTCTTCGTTGCGGTGTGCAGGCTTCTCTTTGTGGTGTCTTCTCTTGTTGTGGAGCACAGGCTCTAGGCGCGAGGGCTTCAGTAGTTGTGGCTCGCGGACTCTAGAGCACAGGCTCAGTAGTTGTGGCGCACGGGCTTAGTTGCTTCACGGCATGCGGGATCTTTCTGGACCAGGGCTCGAACCCATGTCCTTTGCTTTGGCAGGCGGATTCTTAACCACTGCGCCAGGGAAGCCCTCTTCTGCATTTTTAAAACAGTATAAGCTGTAATTTAAGTTCATTCATTCATATGGTCATTAAGCACCTATTTACTTAGAACCTACTATGTGACAGATCTAGGTACCTCTTAACTTTTTATTTTTAAGCAGACAAGGGGAAATTCTCGTTTGAATTTAATTCTGCATATCACAGTGCAGTTACAGTCTATGTGAAAGGTTAAGTTCTAAAGTTAGGCAATAAGGAAAAAATTAGATAGTTAAGATTATTCTTTAAAAAAATCACTTAATTCATCCATAGACATAACATTTTTCAAGGGATACAACATAGCCATTTCCCCCTCTAACTTTGGAGCAAATCACTGTTTTGACAAGTAATTGAAAGTTAGCTTGTGTATGGGGTTCATGTTTGAAAACTACATTCAGGGTCTTTACACTTAGAGATGCACTTAGTACCAAACATAGATGTACCCTCACTGTACCCCTTCCTCAATGGTTGATTGATTGATCAATCCATTCATTCATCAACATTTGATGAGTACTTACTATGTGTAGCGCTTATGCTTGACCCTGGAGGTAGAAAGGCTCTAGAAAGATGATAATTGCTCTTAAAGAGCTCAAACGGTGGTGGGGACAACTGCCATGATGTGTCCAAGGACAGTCGCTTGAGGTTAAATAAATGATAGTGCAGTGTTGTACCTGCTGCGTGAGAAGCAGACACGTTCAAGGAGCCAATGGAGAACAGAGGAAGAAGTGTGGCTCTTCTTGGGGAAGGGTGTGTTTGAGAGTGTAGAGAGCATTCTAGAGAGTTGGATCTTGAAGAATGGGTTAACTAGCATGACATGGTATTTAGAGGAAACAGCATGTACACGAAGGTATGGTAGCCTGTTCAGGGAATGGAATGGCGTGGAGAGTGGCCAGAGCTACGTGTGGAAAGCTCATGATAAGCCTTAAATTCCATGTTGAGCAGTTTGGACTTCATCTTCAATGTAATGAATGATCTTTAAAAGAAGAATGATACCAGATTTGTTCTATAGGTGGATGGATAAGTGGGGAGTGAGTTCAGAGCCAGGAAGACCAGTTAGAAACCATTGGTGGGGGCTTCCCTGGTGGCGCAGTGGTTGCGCGTCCGCCTGCCGATGCAGGGGAACCGGGTTCGCGCCCCGGTCTGGGAGGATCCCACATGCCGTGGAGCGGCTGGGCCTGTGGGCCATGGCCGCTGGGCCTGCGCGTCCGGGGCCTGTGCTCCGCAACGGGAGAGGCCACAGCAGAGGGAGGCCCGCATACCACAAAAAAAAAAAAAAAAGTAGAAGAAACCATTGGTGGGAGGGCAGGTAGCATTCCAGCCCCGATACACTCACTTCTAAGCCTGGACATGTTGGCGCATGCGTTCAGGATGGGTTTCCAGCTATAGATGCCCTTTCCCCCACTTTTACCCTGTGGGCCTCCCCTTCTTTCCTTTGCTCTGCCTTCTTTACTTGGCTGCTGGTTCGGTCTGGCCCTTGGCTGGAGGGCTGGCCACAGGGAGGATTTGGGGGACAGGATGGATGTGTCCACTGTTTCCCTCCTGGCTCTCCCATGGAGTAGCCCCAGCCTTCCAGTTCTTGCCTGAACTCTCTCTTAGGACCTTTCTGTTTTTATACCTGGGCCCTTGAAGAAGGGCAGTTGAAAGTTAAGAGTTGAGAAGGGAGCCTCCTGTTCCTGTTCCTAACAGTCAAAACTCTGAGAAAACTTTCAGTGGGCAAAGTGCTGATTTTTTTTTTTTTTTTTTTTTTTTTTTTTTTTTGCGGTAGGCGGGCCTCTCACTGCTGTGGCCTCTCCCGTTGCGGAGCACAGGCTCCGGACGCGCAGGCTCAGCGGCCATGGCTCACGGGCCCAGCCGCTCCGCGGCACGTGGAATCCTCCCGGACCGGGGCACGAACCCGCGTCCCCTGCATCGGCAGGCTGACTCTCAACCACTGCGCCACCAGGGAAGGCCGTCTTTAATTTTTTTTTAATGGGCTGATCCCGATCCATATGCTTCTGCTTCTGACCAGAGTTCCTACATCAAAAATTCAGCACTGGGCTTGCCTGGTGGTGCAGTGGTTGGGAGTCCGCCTGCCGATGCAGGGGACACGGCTTCGTGCCCCGGTCCGGGGAGATCCCACATGCCGCGGAGCGGCTGGGCCCGTGAGCCATGGCCGCTGAGCCTGCGCGTCCGGAGCCTGTGCTCCGCAACGGGAGAGGCCACAGCAGTGAGAGGCCTGCGTACAGAAGAAAAAAAAAAAAAAAAAAAAAAAAATTAAAGGGTGTAAGGGTGAGTCAGGCGGATGTCCCAGGGGGTCAGGCAAGCTCTTCCCTTTTCAGCACTTAATACCCTCTCTAGCAATTTCTCCCTTCATCTGTCACCTCCCCTGAGCCTCCAGGCCCTTCCTCACCCTTCACACTGTCTCCACCCTGCTACTAGTTCTTTCCCTGTGCTTTATAGCCGAGCCTGCTCCAGCCTTTCAGAGCTCAGTCAGCAGTCTGAGGACAGTGCAGGAGACCCTGCCCCAACATGCAGAAGATGGGAGAGAGGAGTTTGATCCTTGGCCTTGAGCGGCAGTTTATTGTGGGTCTCCCCAGTTGACACTCCCGTGCATTTGCTTATGGGGACAGAACTATGGCCTCTGGGCTTGTAAGACTGTTAATAACTCTACTATACTCTCTGGAGCCTTGGGACCTTAGATTTAGATTCAACTAAAATTAATTGAATATATTTACTCTGGGAACTTACTTAATACCCTAAATCACTTATGAAGTGTTTTAGGGTCATTTTAAAGTACACTGAAGCGAGAGGTTAACTAACTTTCCCAAGGTTACAGTTACTAAAGGGCACATCTGGGATTTGCACTCACTTTTACCTGATTCTGCGTATGTGTAGATGGACCAGCTTCTGTAACTGGCCATCATATTAAATAAAGTTTCCAGGGGAAACTTTAAAAAGCAGATATGAAATGACCTTTTCTAAATTGAAATTTTTATTGAAATAATTGTAGATTCACATGTATATTTGAGAAATAATACAGAGAGATCACTTGTATACTGCCAGTATTCCCCACCATTAACATTTTGCAAAACTTTAGTACAGTATCATGACCAGGACTTTGGCACTGATATGATTCACTGATCACTTACGATCCACTTATTCAGATTTCCTCAGTTTTATTTGTACTCATTTCTTTGTATGTGTGTGTGTGTGTGTTTAGTTCTGTACAGTTTTATCACCTGTGTAGATTTGTGTATTTGTAGATTCGTGTATTTATCACCACAGGTAAGATACTGAACAGGACCAACTCAGCAAGGACCTTGCATGTTGCCCTTTTATAACCGTGAGCACCACCCTCTGCCATCTCTATACTCTGGTCACCACTAACCTGTCCTTCGCATCTAAAATTTTGTCATTTCAAAAATGTTGTATAAATGGAACCATACAGTATGTAATCTTTTGGGATTGGCCTTTTTCATAGCCTGCTCCCTTGGAGATTCATTCAATTTCCTTTTTTTTCACCAATAGTTTGTTTCTTTTTATTGCTAAGCAGTATTCCATGGTATGGATATACCAGTTGGTTTAACCATTCACCTGTTGAAAGACATCTGGGCTATTTACTAGTTTTTGGCTATTACAAATAAAGCTGTTCTGAACATTCATGTACAGGTTTTTGTGTGAACATAAGTTTTCACTTCTCTAGGATAAATGCCCAAGAGTGCAAATGAACTTTTAATGCAATTCATAAATCTGGAATTATGTTTGGCGTGATCCTGCTCTGGATTCCATTTTCACCTTTTATCCAGTGTGAAGTCTGATTTCGTGTGGGGCTGTCACCCCTTTCTCCCTGGCCTCGGGCCTGTGTACATTTCCAGACTGCTGAGGGGATTTGCTTTGCTTTGCTGCCGCCTGATCGCTGGGACTCGCCTCTGCCATTAGTCATGCTTGTCAGGTTTGCCACGTTGATGTTTCTTTCCCCCAGCACCTACATCCAGAGCTCCAGGAATCTCTACAGTTAAGCCCACACCAGCGTTCTTCTCCCTTCCTCCCTGTGGGAGTGGAAGGTCCTCTCAGCACCCGACGACGGGTGAAGTTAGGAAGGAAACAGTTCCAGCTTTTCCTCCTCCCCTGCTCTCCACTTCCCTGTAGTGAACACATGTTGCCGAAAGATGGCAGTGCTCTTTGCAGCCACTGGGATTGCTCTCCCCTGTCGCCTGTGCTTTGGAGAACCGATGTTGTTCTTTATGTGTATGTTGAAAATGTGGACAGCAGATTTTCCAAAACAACAAAGGCACCAGTAAAACACTGTGTGGTTTACAAAGTTTGAAAGAAAACATCACGTTGGCAAATAATGGGTGATGAGAACGGTTCCCCACTTCTTAGAGATGAGTTGAATAGGAAATAGAATTCGGGGATGTGTGTGTGAGGGTATAATTTTAGATGTCGGTACTGGTGGTTGCATTCTGTGTGGCTCCTGAAAAAGACCTGTGAAAATACTGATTTTTTGCCTCCCATCTGATCTAAGACCAGCCAAGGAGCAAAGACAGCCTGCATTTGAGCTCTGAGCCTTGAGATGAACCCCTTTTAGTCCTCAAGGAAAGGCCCTTATGCACAGTGTAAATATAATTTTCACGACAGCAACAGCTAATACTAATAATACAACTCTTCACTTCCTGGTATTTGTCCACTCCCCTGCGTGCGTCACTTCGGTGTGTGCAGGCATGTGTGTAAACATTTGCTGTGCACAGGAAAGCTGTTGTAAAGTGAGAGATTATGGGGTTCCCTCGCTGTTGTAAACAGCTAGTGAGGATAAAGCGAGATGAGCTTTAATATGAGGTTAACTAATTAACTTTAAGTTGTACGCACGGGAAGAACCGGTGGTGTCAAAGTCGGGTATGGACTTGTGAACAACTGGAGCTGCTCTGCTCCCTAGGGTGCCATGGTCTGGTGCCTTTTTGGAAGCAGTCAGAAAGCCCCACTGTTCATTCGATCCACGTGCGGCTTGGTTAAGTGGAGAACAGGGTGTGGAGGAGAGGGGGTTGGCTCTGGGAGTGGGGCTGCAAGCCCCAGAATGATTCCTCTATGTACACACCAGTGTGCCAAGGTCAGAGGGCTGTTTTCCGCTTTCCTGGGTCTGGGTGCTGCTGCGGCTGTGACCCTGCAAGTCAGAACATAGCCGCGGTCCTGGGGTGGCAAGGGAACACGCGGCTCCACCTTAAGCAGCAGCCTTTTTGCTGCTAGCGCATCCTTTGGCAAAAGCCTTCAGTTAGGAGGAGAATTGCTCTGCATAAAGTTATAACCCTGAAACCAGATGCTGTTACTATAGAGACGAGTGAAGTGCTGGCGTGGGAGACAGAACAGGGGAAGGATGGGAGGGCAAGTGAGGCTAATCTAAAGGCTAGCACACCAAAGACCTTCAACCTTTAGCAGCACTGTGACAGGGCATGCTCGCATTCTGAAACTTGGGTGCTGGCGGCCTGCCACTTGCTGATGGGCTGAGTGGCAGCTGCTTGCTCTGTGTGGACTAGCTGGTGAGCACGTTGGCAGTTGGCGAGGGCTCTAGGGGTGGGAACTCAGAGGAGTGGAATGTAGATGGGTGCCCATGGCCCAATGGCTGACAGTTTTGCACACATGTTTCTCGTGCCGGGCTTAAGTCACCCTTACAAGCCTGTTCGGCGATTAGGACCGGCTGCTGAGAGCCGGTCCGTTTGGCAGCAGATTTGGCATGTGTTACAGTTAAATCACTTTTGTGTCCCAGAATAATGGAGGATGAGAGAAGCCCCACATTGTGTGGACTTCTGGGGAAGGGGTCTAACTTCTGCTGTCAGAGGCCCTGTTGAAGGAAGGCAGTATTGGCCCCGTGTGGATTTTATACTGACTGGTATGACCCTTATCCCCGTGAGGATGGTGAGAGGCTTCCAAATCTGTTCTGAACTTTGCCTCACGCTGGCGATGCGAGCACCTAGGGAGCTGTTTAGAAGCATGGTTCTTCCCTTCTTTGTTTTCAGCAAGTGCAGTTCCTGTGAAAGGACCATTTCAGAATGGATTTGGGGGCCTGATTACGGACTAGATGAGTTCATTTCTTCTTACTGATAGAGGGGAAACCCGGTTGGGTCAGACGGTCATTTTGAAAGATATCTCTGTCTTACTAATAATAGCAAGCAACTGCTGAGAGGATTTGGTGGGGAGGGCAAACACAAACCCAAATAATTGACGCATGTGGTGTAAAGATGGAAGAAAGCTGTAAAATCCCTGTACTTGGTGCAAAAGCCCAGATGTGCCAGGCTGCACTTGGTCTTGACGGGGAGAGGGCTGCTCTGGGCGTGCAGGTTTTGTATTTTCAGTTTGCATTTTCTTTTTCACTTCCTACAGGGAGGAGGAGCCTGCTTACAGATGCTCTGCATTGTCCATCAGAAAGAACTGGGTTTCTAATTACTTGCTATGTATAGTCTTGGAGGGAATGTGAAATATGTATGAAAGAGCCAAAGAATGCCCCAACCATTATTCTCACTCTAACTCAGACAGAGCCTGGGGACAGTGCTTCAGTTAGGCTGGATGGTTTTCTCCACCCAGGAAGAGGGCTCTGGACATTCACGTTTGTACGGTCTCCTTCAATTGTTACCGCTTTCTTCCTTTAATTCTGCTTTGATTTGTTTGTTGTATGCGATTTTGGGAAGGGCTTAGGTGCAAAGGCTAATAAACATTTTATTTAGGAAATGTGTGACAAGTCAATCAATGACTTCGGGACCAGCGTGATTAATGGTGGGGTGCAGAAATGATATTCTGCGGGAAATTGTATTGGATTCTGTAGGTTGATAGGAATGGAAAGCGTTTGTCCTGAGAAGAAATGTGGGCTAAACTACTCTTTGTTTCCTGAAGGGGAGACAGCACTATGAATGTAGATGCAGTAGTACAGGACTCCAGGATTCTGTTGTGTTTCCAAGGTCTTTTAAGGAAATTTCTCCATTAAGCTGTCATCCTTATCTAGGTCTACAAATGCTGTATTACTGATGGGGTCTTGTTCTTTGGACCAACCCTCAGATTGCTAGGGGAAGTCTTCGAGAAGGCAGGTATGATTACACTAGAGCCTTTGTCTGTCTTGCTCATCACTGTATCTCCAGTGCCCAGAAGGGTGCCTGGCACCTAGTAGGTACTCAGCAAATATTTACTGAATGAATGAATGGAGGAGGGCAGGAAAGAGAAAAGGGAACGACTGAATGCTGCCTGTGTGTCTAGCACTGTGCATGGTATGTTTGAAGTACTTTGGTAATAGTCACCAATGACCTCCATATTGCCAAACCCAAGTTTTTCTTCTCTGTCTCGGTCTTTCTCAGCCTCTCGATAGCGGCACCCTCTTCTTTCCTCAACTTCCTTGACATCACTCTTTCCTGGTTTTCCTCTTACCTCATTGACTGCTTTTGTTCCTCTGCTCTGCTTGTAAATGTTGGCATGCCCGGCATGCCTGGCACTTGATCTTAGGTCAACTCCTCTATTTCTGTATTTTATTCCTGCATTTCATCTAGTAATAGCTTCAGATACCAGCTTTGTTCATTGGTTCCCCAATTATTGTCTCCAACCTTAGGCTTCTGAGCTCTAGTCTTAGACCTCCATCTAGTTGTGTGCCTGACAGTTCTTTTTTTATATATATAATAAGCATCTCAACCATAAAGTGGCCAGAAAAGAACCCTTGGTTCCTCCCCTGAAACCTGTTTCTCCCATAGTCTTCCCTGGGCTCCTGAGATAATTTCTTAGTTTCTTTTGTCTCCTGACTATGCACTTTTCACATAGTGCCAGAGTGATCCTTTAAAAGGCAAAACAGCTCAAGTCACTTTCCATCTTAAAACTCTTCAGAGGCTGCTGTGTAACACCTAAAATTCTAACTTTTTACCATGAGCTGCATGGCCCTGATTCCCTCCAGCATTGTCACCTCCCATTGATCTTCTGTCTATCTGTATAGCCTCGCTGACCTTGCTCTGTTCCTATAACATGCTAAACTTCTTCCCACCTTAAGGCCTTTGCACTTGCTATTCCCTTTGCTTGGAACGTTCTGCCTTCAGATAGTCAAATGCCTGGTTCCTTCCTATCATTTTCATCTCTGCTCAAATGTCACCTCCTCAGAATCCACATCTGAACCACCTTATGCTAAGTAGCCCCCTGCCTTATTATTATTTTTTTCTGCAAAGCAATTAATGCTAAGATTACCTTGTTCATCTATTTATTATTAGTTTCTGAGGCCTTTTGTCTGCCTTATTCAAAAATGTATTCCCCTCCCTCTCAAGAGTGCCAGGAACATAGCAGACACTAAATAAATATTTGCTGAATCAGTGAATATGTTGGATTATTTAATCTTCATGGGAACCAGAGGCTCACAGAGGCTGGTAACTGACTTGACCTCTCAGATCTTCAAGGCATTTTCTTTTCTACTGTGATCCTGCTGGCTGATCCATGTCCTGTTTTTATTTAGTTTTATATTTTTAGTTTGAGTATAGAAAAGGAAAAAAGATGAACTTTTACGTATAAGACCCATATCCCTGAAAAAGGATATTCTGCAAGTTTCCAAAAGTAATGAGTTTCTTAATGGCCTTGTCCACCAATAAAGGTCAGGTGAAGAAGAAAGGAAGGAAACAAACCTTTATTAAACATGTAATAGGTGCTAGGCACAAAACTGAGTGCTTTTATGTGTGTTACCTGATTTGAATTTCCTACAAGGTTGATATTATTTCCCCCAATTTTGGAGATGGTAAAACCAAGGCTCGAAAAAGTTGGATACTTTGCTCTAGGTGATACAAATACTAAGAGGTAGAACTAGGTTTTTAAAATCCGGGTCTACCTGACACCATATTTCTGACTTTTTAAGCTCAGATGGTTGCTTTGTGAGATGCTCCTAAAATAGAAAGGAAGAAAAAGTGAATTCAGTGCATATCACATAGATGATAACACATATGGGAAGCACAAGAATAAGTTATACAGACAGTGTGGAAAACAGACCTACAGTACAGTATTCAATGCCCGAGCATATAATTGGATGAATGGAATACAGAGTGAACATTTCGTTCTCTGGCAGAGCTCATGTACGGTATGACATAGGGCAGCTGTCCTCGGAGAACGTTCTTTGTTTCTAGACTGGTACGACACAAGCAGCATTTGAGCAATTCGGGTTTTTTTTCTGCTTTCACTATAAATAGAGTTCATGGAATTCTGTATGTCAAAGTTAATGCAATGAAAAGCAGTCACAGAATATGGAAATAAACCTTAACTTCTTCTATAAACCAGAGACATGTTTGGCATCTGGAGGCTGTACAAACGCTGTCCTTACTTGGTTGGATCCTGAGGTCTTATTTAGCATAGGAAATTGCAGACATCCTATTATGTAAGGAGACAGGAAGACAGCATAATGTGGCTACAAAATGAAGAACTTTATGCCCTTCAGGGAAGAGTTAACAGGACAGATATACATAGAGAGAGACGTGTGATTAAGAACGTGGAAAATGAATGAATGGGTGGCATATATATGTGACTGTTGCCGAAGCCGGGTTGCTGGATAAGCCTCAGATGTCAGATTTCCGTAAGGCCAACATGTGACTCAAAGCTTGCCACTCAACGGAGAACACTGGGCTGTGCTGGTATTAAGAGGCTGGCTGGAAGCTAGGCTTCCACTGTGCACTAGCCTAACTCCCTGTCGCTTTCTGTGCGTGGGAGAGCGTGCATGTGTGCGCGTGTGTGTGTGAGGGTATACATTTTTATGCAGTGGGTGTTTAAAGAGCTAAGCACTGAAGCTGGATTTCCACAAACGATCGTCACGAGCACTCCAGGCACACCAAACTTCCTCTCTTGGTATTTTTTTTTTCCTTTCATCTTTTTTTTGGGGGCTCATCCCAAAGGGGAGAACCCCCAGCATCCAGCCTAAAGGATCGAGATGATTTTCTCTTACCTGTCCCTGTGGGTGCCCTGTCAAGGTTAGAACTGAAGCTATGTGGGACCGGCATATTCTCAAGCACCAATGAGAGGAGCTGAAGGAGTGAAGGAGCAGGAGACACCAAAGGAAGAGGGACTCTGCCCTGTTAACATGAACAGCAGCTTGCAGGTTCACCTGCCCAGAAGCTGGGCTGTGCCCAGTGGCTCACTCCAGGAGAAGTCTGAGCATTCTTTTTTTCTTTTTTATTACTATAGGATGGAGGATGAAGCTGTCCTGGACAGAGGGGCTTCCTTCCTTAAGCATGTGTGTGATGAAGAAGAAGTAGAAGGTGAGCTCGCTGGGTCTGGGGAAGTGTATATTCATACACATATGTCTTTGTAAATAATAGCACTCATGCATTTCATGTATCTTATAATTTTGAAGTTAAAAACCCAAGCCTATCTGTGGAGTTTCATTAATCTCCACGTTTTGCTTCAACACAGAGTAATTCTAAGAACTTCCGTGGACCATCAGAATCTGAATCAGTGTTGTCCCGCATGGTTCACAACAACAACAAGGAAAAGGTCTTACTTTGAAGCAGGTGCCTATGTTAGCTGTGCCTCTCTGTCAAAAGTAAATATTTTGCCAGATAATATTAACTACCTTCCAATGACTAATTCAGGGAAGCTGCTAGATTTATATACATGTATTTGGCAGTATCTTCTAATACTCTTTCTTATAGCCTGCAGGGTAGAAAAACAGATGTTGCAGAGAGAGAACGATACCATTACTGCAGGAAATATGGGGCTAAGCTGAGGAGATAAAGAGTGGTAATTATGGATGTGTCTCAGTTAAGAAAAGATGGACAAGCATTTTTTTTTTTTTTTTTTTTTTTACAGGGAGGCCACTTGGGGCTGAGTTTTCTTTGTGGGAAAGTTTTTAATTACAAATTCAGTTTATTTAATGAATGAATACGTTTATGTATTCACTTTATCTATACATTTTTGGATTGAGTTTGGGTAGTTTATTTTTTTAATATACAAAAGTCTATTATAATATTCTGTTATTATCTTTTTAATATCTATATCTGTAGACCCTTTCTTGATGTCGTCGCTCTCACTCTTTTTTTTTTTTAACATCTTTATTGGAGTATAATTGCTTTACAATGGTGTGTTAGTTTCTGAGACAAGCATTTTTTACTTAAAAAATCTCTAGGACCTCTTTTATTAATGTTCTCCAGTGCCAATTGAAAATCAAATAAGAGTTAAATTTTATCTGGTGCTATGGTGCTTTCAGTGTGCCTTTTCTTCTCTTGTCTCTTGACTTATCAATGATGTAGGAATAATACTATTTATTTGACAGTCATAAGGCAGGGCTTCATTAATATTTATTAAAATAATTATGTGAAGGTGTGACAGGTATACAACATTTATAATGACAGTTTTAAAAATAATCAAGGATCTAGACAGTACTCATAAAGTGAAGTAAGACTTCCTGGTGAACCATGTCTTAAATTCTGCCCTTTAAAATCACCTGAGAAAGGATTCATATGTATTTTGGAAACTCCAGTCTGATGGGTACCATTTGGTAATTACTTAATGCCTACCAAAGACTTGGACCAGAGGGGTGGTGGAGTTGGGAAAAAGAAGGTGGGGTACTGTGTGTTCTGGAGTGATTCGTCAACCAGACTGCACACCAGGTCCCAGGCAAGTGACACTCCTGTGCCACCTGGGATAGTTTGAATAGTGTGGCCATTATGTTTCCTAGGTAAGTTTCTTCTGACCCTGTAGTGCTGGAGTGTTGGTTCCCCCAGCCCCCCAACTCCCCACTTCCCACATGTGTACTCTTGAGACAGACTCATAAGAATTTGATGCCTATGTTTCTTAGGAAAAAGGAAACCACGATATTTTCTTTCATATTGTTTTATGGGTTCCTTGCACTTTTACAACATGACTGTGGGAAAATGCCAAGTTAGTGAAAGCAAAATAGTAAAACGTTTGTCTGAAGATTCTTGTAACCCATGCTGCTAAGTCTTCACTGTGCTGACTCTGTCACTGTCCCAGTGTCAAAGGGGAGATAAGAATCTTAAAGTTATAGCATATGAATATAAGAAATATTGTAGGAATGAGCAACAAATATCCTATAATTTCAGGACAATTAAAGTAGAAAAATCAGTGAGAAAGCTTGGGGGTGAGATGTGTACTCTGTGTGTGTGTGTGTGTGTGTGTGTGTGTGTGTGTGTGTGTGTGTTCCTTGAGAATAACCTTCTAGCTAAGTTCACAGGAGATGTAAATCACCTCTTGAATTTGTAAGGTCTATAGGATTGACAGCACTCTACTGCAGTAGGATATTGTACATGGGTTTCTTAAGGCTTTGACTAAGAAGTTTTTCTCTTGATTTTCAAGCACAAAATTAAGACAACACTGTAATGAATAGCACACAAATCTGTAGCTGGGTTTCTTTATGGAGAAACAAAAAAGGCAAAAGGTAGAAATATCTGTAAAGTTGTCTTTGTGATGACTCAACTTGCCACATGGATTTTGTGTATTTTCCTATTCTGTTAAGACTTCTATTTTAATGATTATCTTTCACACTGAGTGGAGCTTGGGTTGATTACATTTCTTTCAGAGCATGTTTAGCTAGTTGCCTGTGGTTGGATCCTGAGGCCCTGTAGGGTGGTTGCTTATGGCCATTATTTGGTGGAGAACATCCAAGAGTATGGGCTCCTTATAGCAGAAGTCATGAAACAGTAATTAAGAACTGTTGTTTCTAATTCAGTGCCCTCCCAGTTGACCATCCCATTTTCTCACCTGGCTTCATCCATTTTCTCACCTAGCACTTAAATTTTGTAGTAACTCTAGGTGAAAGTGTAAAGAAGTTGAAATGGAGATGGGCTTGACGGCTTATTCATGGTCCCAGTGGTTGAGAGTGAAGAAACAGATGACTTGACTGTCAAGACCTCTAATCAAGATTTTGATGGGAATGTTTTCCGCAAGGATGTGAGTCTGTCTCATGTATATATATATATGTATATATATATATATATATTTTTTTTTTTTTTTTTTTTT
>NC_041220.1:62598485-62622866 GCF_002837175.3 Physeter macrocephalus
CCGCGGCATGTGGGATCTTCCCGGACCGGGGCACGAACCCGTGTCTCCTGCATCGGCAGGCGGATTCTCAACCACTGCACCACCAGGGAAGCCATGTCTCATATTTTTAATTGCATAGAGTGTACTTGAAGGAAAGCAGACTGTTATTTTTGTTACGAAGTAGCTGAGTTTCTGGTACATTTACGGCGGAAGTAAGTGCTCCAGGTTTAAGAATCAGAAATTCAAAGGGCAAGGAGCTGAGGGGCTTCCTTCCTTAAGCATGTGTGTGGTGAAGAAGAAGGAGCTGGAACACCTAACATTTCTGTTATCAAATGTGTTTCCTTTTATCCAAGTATTTATTTCTCTTGCTTCTTGGATAAACATGGTTGAACTATATTGCAGCACACTTGGCAAAAGTGAACTTAAGATAAAACTTTGTTTCTTAAAGTAATTTGCACAAATAAGATGCACTCCCATTAAATGATTATTAGGGTGACTTCCAGTAACTCTAGTTACTCTGAAATGTTTATGCTTTTAAAATTCTTCTTAAGGTCGCTCAGTTTGGGGTGACTGGATTCAGCTCAGCCTGAAGGCAAGAAGAGTCAGATGCTCTCTGGTAGTTCTTTCTAACGCTGTAGCTCCGAGCAGGGGAGACAGGCTGAGATTTCCAACCCTACCCTCAGTTCACCTGGTTCAACTTTACTCTCAGTGGGTGGCGTGACACTTAATCCACATTCTAAAAACTCAATAGAAAACCATCAGCTGCAAAACTCACTAAGAATAGAGTGAGTCAGAAGAGGAGTCATCTTCTGTTTAAATAATGAGTTTATCTATGTGAGATATATATTTAAAGACCTAAAGCTAGTTTTCCCATAATTTACCTCATGTGCATTTGTGTTAATGGTTTAAAAAGATACTCTTGAGAAAGGAAACCAAGTGTCGAATTTAATCTTTAAAATAAAGAGAGGCTTGTATGTCTCTTCTTTCAGTGGTTACCTTCTACTGTGTTTTGTGAAGCTGACATTTTTGGCATAGAGTGGTTACTGTGGATAAACTCATTTAAAGTTTGTAACATTTCAGATATCATATTTGTTTCTGTACAAAAAGGCTCCCGCCCAGACATTTCCACAGAATTGGTCTATAGATGACAAATTGACATTACCAGAGTGACCCAGAAATGCCCACTATGAGGAACAAGACTGATTTTTCATTTCAAACACACTTAATGGAAATTGGCAAACTTTGTTGGGTGAACCGGGGTTGAGATAGGAAGAAAGACCCCAGGTAGCTTTTTCTAGAGGAAGAAATTCTATGGATATTTTATCCGTTAAAAAGTCAGCCAGGATTTTGGATCTGTATGATATAAACAGATTACTTAATATTCTCATATTTCGCAATAGGGGAAAAAGAGCAAACTCCACCTTATCCTTGAGATAAGGCCTTGGCTCTGCAAGGCTAGGTAACTCCCCAGCAAGCCTTGGCAACTCTGACTTCATGAGGAGGGGCCTTTTCTTAACATCAAGCCTACCCAGCAACTCAGGAAGCATGAAGTACAGCAAGACAATATTGGCTGAAATGGGTCTGCATTTCTGAAGTTTGATCGGTGCTCTAAATGCTGTTATGATATATTGTGGTGGTTTTCCTCTTCCATTGAAAACCAAGTCCAAAAGGAAGTGTGCTCCCATCTGTCCAAATGGAAGAATAATTCTACAAATTCTCATGTCTACTGATGGATATTAAGAGAGAGAGTATGGTTGAAAATGCATGGAATTTACAGGAAGGTTATTTTTAGGGAAATAAAAGTAAAAATTTGGACAGGGTCTGGAACAAAGTAGACATTCACTAAATATTTTGTTAAAAGAAAGAATGAATAAATGAATGTGTAAATAAACTAAATGAAGCATATATAGAATTACTTTATATAGTCCTCTAAAATCTTTGTTTAAATTTTTTTAGTTAGAAATTTGGTTCTCTTCTCTTAGTCAAATGAGATGATATAGTCTCTAATGATCCTATGTTTGCTATTAATCCCATTTGATTTTGCAAAGATCATTGATATATTTATGTCATTTATATTGATAAGAAAAAGAAGCCCCTAAAACACCTCCACCTTATTCTTCTTCCTTCCTCTGCTCTGTATTTTGAGGAGAGAGACTAAAATGATGGAATGGTGGCTTTTGTATTTTTGGAGGTCAGGATCTCAACATTTTGCAGACATGAAATCATAATGACTTAAACCTATTTTTCACTAGAGGATATTGTGATGATGTATTTATGTGTATTGGAGGAGGTAGTATTCTAAAGAAAAAGTGGGGCCTGGTGGACATTTGTTAATAATTACAATGGTCAAAAACGTAATTGCCGAGGAGTGAATGAAAACCTATCGGCTGGGAAGGGAGGGGCTGAGTCCAAGCTGGCGCTATTCTGAGCGCAGGATGTAAGTGTCCGGTTGCATTTTGCTGACCTCCTCTCTCCTGTTCACTCTAATTGCTCCGAAACAGTGTGTACAGAGGAAATACTTGGGCAAATATTGCTGAAGGAAAAGCCTTCTTGAAAGAAACAATGTATCCACACGTTGGAGAGCTTGAAGGAAATGCGCTGAGGTGTTTAAGGGTTGATGCTTGGGTTCCCAGAGCAGGTTGAGCCCACGCAGACCTTTCCCAGTATCCTGCTGCTTTCTCCTTGTGGCCCCAGCTGAAAGCCCTGCCAGAGGGCCTAAAGCAGGCAATACTTAGCTCTCTGACACCTCCTGCTGTGTTAGTGACGTTAAATATTTGTATATAGATTTCTTGGATGATAATTCCATGGGTTTTTGAAACTGGAGTCAGACATCCCTTCCCAGAGTTTTCCAATTGTAGAGAATTCCCTGGTAGTGTAGTACGGGCTAAAGCCCTCTGGAAGCCACTTTCTGTCCTAGGTGACTACATTCTTTTATGGCAAGAGGCATACAAAATTGAACTTGGTACTTGAGTTGTGTTTTACAAGGATTCAGAAATTCTGAGATAATACACTTGGAGCACATTTTGTCTATAATTGAGTTTCTTTTTCAAAGCTTTGTATCTGCTCATATTTTTGAGACGTATTTCATATTTTTGGGAGTCTCTGTCATTTGTGTTATTCATGTGTTATTAAAGCAGTGGCTAAGCATTGTTTTGGGAATAAAAGTTTAAAACTTGCTGTATTGCTGAAGCATTGCATAAATGAAGGACAAAACTTAGAGTTTGGATTTCGAATTTCTCAGTTCTGTAAAATGAGAATAATAGAACATGCCATTCACCATAGAACTGTTTAAATAATTACCAGAAATAATGTTGCTGCTGTACCTGGCATTAGGCATAGGAGTGCTTTATACTATACCACTGTCTGTCCTTTTGCTTTCTGACTGATACAGTCTCACCAATAATTTTTTTTTGTTTTTTTTTGGCGCACTGTGGCCTGTGGGATCTTAGTTCCCTGACCAGGGATTGAACCTGGGCCCACAGCAGTGAAAGCACAGAGTCCTAACCACTGGACCACCAGGGAATTCCCCTCACCAATAATTTTCCATGATTATCATTCCAAAAAATTCGAACTGACCGAAATGTTTGTTATTTGCTTAATTCATCTTAGCAAGGCACCTATCCCTTGCCTTCCTAATAACCACGCTTACCTACTGCTTCTTGTATTGGAAAAGGAAAGCTAGAAAGGTCAAGAGAAGTTTCCTGAGGCCTGCTGTTTATTTCTCTTTGGACTCATTCTGATTCCCTTTAAGCTCTGGGCGTGAGATGTGATTTCCATGGTTAGACTGCTCCGATAGACATTACCCCTAGTTTGTGAAACTGTCTCATTTTCCAAGAAGAGACACACTAACTATAATTGCATACAGGGTAAATTACAAGTGCATGCCCATTGTCTAATAAAGCCTGCAAAGTTACTTTTTCTGGAAAACAGATTTAAGTGCATGATATTTTCCTACCAATGAGGAGGATTCAAGGGTCTGTTATATATGTAATATGTATAAATATATATATATATATATATTTTTTTTTTCTTTTTTTCCCTTCCCTGCTCTGCAGCATAGACTAGGGTAATTCTGTCCCCTACTGGCTGTTATGTCATTTAGGTGCCAATTCAATGAGATTATTCAAGAGTATAGAAATAATACTAAGTATTCAAACCTGAGCTAAGTATTTCTCCATTTTTATCATTACAAGATTCAGAGTCACTGGGGGAATTGAATATTGGGACTGATGAGGGAGAGTAGAGTAAGAATGGAATAAAACTGAATAAAGCTCAGTTGAGGCTCTCCCGTTGCTCCGGTGAGATGTGGTTTTGTTTTGTTTTGTTTTTTTTACTTTTTTGGCTGATAGCATTTCGGGGACTGAGGTGAGAGCCTGCCATGGCAGGAGTTCACAGGAGGTTCCAAATATTGTACCTCTGAAGCTGCTGATTGCCAGGCGGGATGAAGGTTAAGGGAGGGGAGGTGGTGAGTGACATCCATTGAATCAGCAGTAGAGGCGACTTAAATAACTCCCTTTCCTGAATAGCTGCAAAAGCTTTTAAATCTGGTTAATTGTTTTTACCTTTCTACAGAGTTAGAATTACAAGGCAGCTCTCCTAAGTGCTATATCCAACATGTTCACCTTTCTTGATACTGTGTTGACTTTGGAAGGAGAACAGACTTTACTTAAACCTCTCGGGTCATGATTTTACCAACTCTTTTCATGGTGGGATACTCAATAACTTTTACAAGGCCAAAACTTCTGGAAATAAAAATGAGTGTTTGAATTGTAGTAAAATTGGCCAACATATCAGCTTTAGAGGGCCAGAATCTCACATTTATGGATTAATTAAATCACCACCCTCCTCTCCAGGTGATTATTAAATTTTCAACACGATTCTATCCCTGTTGAAAAATAAAGACAATGTCTTGGATGTTAAATGAAAGCTCACAGTCAAATCCAATGGATATAGGTATTTGGCAAATTCAGTCGGTATCTGGGTTGAGACACTTTTATTCAGTCTGCTGTGGGTTAAACAACATGGTGGGGAACCAGGAGTCTCAGGACCTATTTCTGTTTTTGGCTCTGCCCCGCCTTACTGGGTAACATGAGGCCAATCATGTTTGTGTGGTTATGTTTCCTTTGTACAGAGTGCAGTTAATAACCTATCTTCTTATCAACCTGCTAGAGATGCTCTAAGGATTCTTGGATAACACCAGAAAAATACTTTGATATTTGCAGTAAGCCATTGACGAATTACTTAATTTCTGAATCTCAGTTTTTCATACAAAGAAACAGCATTGGTGCTTCCTTATCTCCTAGTTTTGCTAGGGATATAAGTAAACTAATTTGAAATCCCCAGAATGAACCCTGTAAATTTAAGATGTTCTCTTCCTTGGTTATATTCCTTGCAGGTGATTTATCTTTGTGCTTAACACTTTCTCATCAGTGCTTGCTGTGACTGCAGAATGCTTTCAGACTAAAGCTAGTACTGATATCTGGTGATCAACAAATTAGTTGATAAATATCTATGTTAACTCTTCTTATTAACTCTGATGGACAGTGCTTTTATTAACTTTTTCTTTAAGCTTATCAAAATGGTAACCAATTGGTAGCAGATATATAAGCTCTAATATGTTGCTTTTTTAGGCTCATATGTATCATTGAAAGTGATAATATATTCCAATTAGGGACATAATTAATGTGTGGTCAAATAAACCAGTCATTAATTAAGGACACAAGGTTGTTTGATGTGATAATTTAGAGAGTGTATCATGTAGGTGGGTGAGTTTACATGGGAAACCAAGGTATGTATCTCCCATAGAGTGACATAAAGTTGAGACCTAAAGGGTGAAGAGGGTTAGCTAGGTCAGGAATGAGGGACTCCTCCCAGGCAGGGTGTGTGAAGGCCCAGTGGTGAGAAAGAGGTAGGCCTGTTTGAGAAGTCAAAATAAAGCCCATGTGGCTAGACTACATGAATAGGGAGAGAGTGGCCTGAAGTGGATGGAACCCAGATAATTCATGGCCTATTATACTATGCTGAAGATTTAGGATTTTATTGAGGGTGCACTGGGGAGCCACTGCAGAGGGTTGTAAGCAGGGAAGTGACAAGACAAAATTTGCATTTTAAAAAAGATCTCTTTGGCTCATGGGTGGAGAGAGCATCCCAGCAGGGCAAAGATAAAAGTGGAGACACTGTTGCTAAGATTCAGCTGAGAGAGACGATTTGGGGTTAGAGTAGAGGGACGAAAAGATGGGTTGAATTGCCAGGACTTGCTGATGGACAGATGGGTGGGTGGGGGTGATTGCTTCTGGATTTGTGCTATGAGCAATTTGGGAGACTTATGTGCCATTTGTATGATGGGGAACACTGGAGGAATGGTAGTGGAGGATGGTAGGCATTCAGCTTTTTGAGTCTGAGGCCCCTGTGAGACATCCAAGTAGAACTCTAAAGCAGGCACTGGCTACACAACTGGAGCTAAAAAGAAAGGGCAGGGATGGAGATGTAAGTTTTGGAATCCCAGGGAGATAGCTAGCATTTCAAGCCATAGGAATGGATGACATTACCAAGGGGAGAGAATAGAGTGAGAAGAGGACTGGGCTGGGCTCTGCTCTGCCAACCTTTGGAGACTGAGAAGAAGCGATCATAGAGGCTGGAGGGTAACCAAGAAAAGGGTGTGTCTGAGGCCAAGAGAAGAGCATTTTCAGCAAGGAGCCAGTGACCGACAGTGCCGAGTGCTGCCTGGAGTCCCGTAGATGAGGAGCGAAAAGTAACCAGTGGCTTTGGCAGAAAAAAGTGCTTGGTGGCTTTTGGTAGCAATCTGGGTGGCATGCTTAGGAAAGAGTCAAATCGGAGTAGACTGAAGAGTGCCCAAAGAGAAAGCTATCATCATAAGAAGTGGCGAAGGGACGGACCTGGAGAAATAGTAGGAAACTTTTGGCCTTTCCCCTATGTGCTCCATTACGCTTAACCAATTAGAATACTTAGGATTCTTATAGAATTTTTAGAGCTAGAAAGGATTTTAGAGAAAATGTAGCTCAATGTTCTCACCTTACACATGGAGAGATGAGCCTTGGAGAAGGTAAAGTAATCTGCTTGCAGTCACGCTGATAGTAATTGGGGATAACTAGGACAAGGAGGCAAGCTTCTTGACTTTCCCAGGGCAGTGCTCATTCCAGAAAAGTGTGCTTGAAGTCTGGTTCCTCTGGAGCGGGAAAGGAATTCAGAAAAGGAGATGGATGAGAGCTTAAAGAAGCGCCTGGAAGAATAGGGGGTAGAAAGAACTAACTGGAGAAGAATAAAAGGTGTTGGGGGGCTTCCCTGGTGGCGCAGTGGTTGAGAGTCCGCCTGCCGATGCAGGGGACATGGGTTCGTGCCCCGGTCTGGGAAGATCCCACGTGCCGCGGAGCGGCTGGGCCCGTGAGCCATGGCCGCTGAGCCTGCGCGTCCGGAGCCTGTACTCCGCAACGGGAGAGGCCACAGCAGTGAGAGGCCCGCGTACCTCAAAAAAAAAAAAAAGGTGTTGGGAGAGCTTATGAAAAGGTGAGAGAGAAAGAAGACAGAAGCCTGGCTGGCCTCATTGTTTGCATGACCACAGATGCTCCTGGGAGGACAGATGTCAGAGCCAGGACGTCTTCATGTTCTGGGGCCGTTTATGGTACTAAGGGTTGTGGATTTAAACGTGTCATTCTCTGGTTATAAGACAGAAACAATTTCAAGAATTCCTGAGCCCTTTTTGTCTTCTAGGTAGTTGCTAACTTGAAAGGCCTAATCGATTACCTTTTCCCCCCTTGGCTGTATTTTGCAGACAATGGAAAATGGGGCATAGGGTGGGGGACTGATACCATGGTAGTAGGAAAGTAGGAAAGGAAACCTTATATAACCAGGAGCACCAAGAGTCCCGGCCTCTATGTCATTAATTATTTGGCTTTAGTTGGTTCATTGGTATATGAAGAGGTTTAATCAGGTGATCTTTAAGGTCATTTCAACTCTAAAAGTATGATCATGAGCTGTGGTGTCAGTGGACGTTGTCCTCTTTTCTGGGTGCACGTGGAAAACCATAGTCATGAAGATTCTGGGATTGGGCTTAACTAGGCTAGTTTAAGTCTCTCGAAGCACTTTCCCTAGTTCTTGGTTATTGTTTTAGCACCATGGCATAATCCACATCTCATTTACCTATATACAGGTACGTGAGAGGAAGGAATTATGTGAACTAATATTAGTGATACCTGATTAGCCGTGAGTGCATTGACTCTGTGGTGGATTATCTGTCTATAGCGACTAAAGACCACTCTTCCTATTGCCCAGCCAGGGCTTAGGCCAGTGCTAAAAGGGAAGCCAGAATAGAGTCGAAATGAACAATGTGGTTAGAATGAGAGTGTGAATGTGCGCATTTATGTGTCTGTCTAAGCTGCCTCTCTGGCTGCAGTTGCAAATCCGGTTATCAGTGACCATTGGATTAGCCATTGTTTTCTCTCTTCCAGTCCCACTTGCCATTCAGTTGTGCAAATGGTGACCACAAGAGAGATAATGGAAACTGTCAGTTCTCTGTGTTTGGCTCACAGGTGGATTTTGTCTGACTGCATGTATACTGCACATTAAAATGCTCCAGCTCTTTCGGGGTTCTGGGATGTCAGGATGAGTCAAGGGTTCATCTCTTCCTATTGGGTGGCTCCTCTTGGCTCTTAGCACTGCCCTGCCTGGCTCTGGCCTTCCCAGGCCTTTGGCGCCACTCTCCTCTGTGCTGCCAAGTAAAAGGACAACAGACCTGAGCCCTGGGGGGTTGGCACTCACAGCATGAAACTCTGGGGGAGACCCTCCCAGAGCAGGGTGGAGATGGCACGGCATTTGTTCCTGGGCCGGGTGAGGGAAGATTGAGGTTATGGAAGGTATTGCCTCTGCTGCAGAGTTAAGCTCTGCATAATGACTAAAAAACAGCTGAGGGACTAGTTAGACTTGATCTAAAGTTGGCTATTTTGTCCTGCTCAGAGTGAGTGTTCTGGAGTGCCTTAGCTGGAGAACAGAGGGTGTTCACAAGTTATTATCTGGGCTCAAGGCGGGTGGGAAGGAGGAGAAATAGTACTTTGTTTCTTCCCCTTTGGAAATCGGAGGGAGATATAAGAATGACACTTACCTTTGTGCACCACACACATTGGAAAAGACACTTTATTGACACTATTGGCTTCGGATTGTCCATAAAAATGCCTAACTATCTCTATACATAGAGATTATATATATATAATAGAACATAATATAATATATATATATAAATCTCAATATAAATGTATAGCTGTAGGTATAAATATGGGTATTTTATATCTACAGATATGAATGTAAAAGAGGTTTTGCTAGAGCAAAGTTAAAATTACTTTGGAGAAGCAGCTTTTTAGAGATTGTGAAGCACTTCAGGAGCTGCAGTTTATAAATGATAAGGTGATTTTTAGTCCTGTTTATTCATCAAGGTAGGTTCCTGTAGCGCCTTCAGGTCGTTGTTCTGGCCTAGATATCTTCAGATAATGAATGATCACTGAGTATAATAAGGTTGCATTTCTTTAAAAAAAATACTCACTAATTCAGACTTCACACAGTGCTGGTTAGTTTAGCTTCTGTTATCAGCTATTAGTAATGGAAGCTGTAATGGAAACTTCACTTCAGTGTGTGGTCATAGGGTCCTCACCTTTACCTAAAGACTGTGATTAGGACTGTTTTGCTAAAAATGAGCATTTATAAGGCAGGTGCAGAAGTTTCCTGAGCCTTAGCTTGTCCTTTAGGATGAGAATTTAGCTAAGTCACCATAAGCTCATCTCCTGTTTGAGACCTTTTCCTTGTGCTGTTTGTTCTTGCCTAGAGATTGTTATCATCATCATGATTATCAGCATCAAATATTGAAAGTACTGTGCTCAGTAAACACCAGGTAACAAGCTAAGATTTCTTATCAGTCTTGCTTGGGGGAACCCCAAGTTGCCTTAAGGATTTCTGGGAGGCTTTCAGTGAACAAAATTCCCATGCAGTTCAGTGGGAAGAAAAGTATTTCCCTGTTTTTCACTACTTTTACTATTTATTTACTTGCATGCCTGCTCCTAAGTGTAATTGGTAGCATTAATAATAAAATAGATTACTAATCAGAATTCAAAATGGTCTATAAATAAATTACATGTGTAGCATGCAATTACCTATTAATAAACACATGCATTATTATTTTTTTTCTATGTGAAAAGTTGCCCCTATCCAAAATACAGAAATAAAAATCATCCGTTGTCCTGAGTAGTGGTGTCAGTTTGAAGTGTGGACCCTCATGCAAACATCTAACCAAGGGCTGACTTACCCTCTGTTAACTGCAAAATTACATCATGCCTTTCAAAGTGAGTTTTCTTTTCATGAACTGGTATTTATGCTCAAGTAAATTAGCAGTGTTGCTTTGATTATTTCTTTTTCTTTTTTTTTTTTTTTTTTTTTGTGGTATGCGGGCCTCCCTCTGTTGTGGCCTCTCCCGTTGCGGAGCACAGGCTCTGGACGCGCAGGCCCAGGGGCCATGGCTCACGGGCCCAGCCGCTCCGCGGCATGTGGGATTTTCCCGGACCGGGGCACGAACCCGTGTCCCCTGCATCGGCAGGCGGATTCTCAACCACTGCACCACCAGGGAAGCCCAATTATTTCTTAATAGAACTGGTTATGGACACTCTTATGGATTTGTGACTAACACACTAGCAAGTTATTTATTAAAGTATTTAGGATTAGACATACTGATCTATTTCTTATTATATAAAGTGCCAAACACACAACGTCTGTGGCATCTGGACTTGATACTGCGATTCTGTTTAAGGTTTCTTATGAAGGTACTTCTAAAAAACCTTCACGATTCATTTTGGTCCAAGAAGTAAAGTCTTCACGACATCTTTTTAATAATCTATCGCTCATCCAGGGTCTTTGCCTCCTCTTCCAACAGTGTTCTTTTCATAAGTAAAAAGAAATAATACATATCTCTTAAATTTGCCTCCCTCCCCTATATCCCCCTTGGCAATAGCTATGACATGTTTTAGGCGTCTTGGCATAAGACCAGGTTACTTTATTTTTTAAAATTATTATTATTTTTTCTTCTTTCTTCTCTCTTTTTTTTTAACATCTTTATTGGAGTATAATTGCTTTACAGTGGTGTGTTAGTTTCTGCTTTGCAACAAAGTGAGTCAGTTATACATATACATATGTTCCCATATCTCTTCCCTCTTGCGTCTCCCTCCCTCCCACCCTCCCTATCCCACCCCGTGTCCTCAAGTCTGTTCTCTAGTAGGTCTGCGTCTTTATTTCATGACCATTTTTTTTTTTTTAGATTCCATATATATGTGTTAGCATACGGTATTTGTTTTTCTTTTTTACTTCACTCTGTATGACAGATTCTAGGTCCATCCACCTCACTACAAATAACTCAATTTCGTTTCTTTTTATAAGACCAGGTTACTTTAGATAAGCCAAAGAAGGCAGTATTTAATTTATATTTGGGGAATATTGCTGATTAGTTCTGAAAGAATGATGTAAAGTGCCAAATGTTGTGGAATCTTTGCTCCGAACTGGAGAGAACAGAAATTCCATTGATTATAGAAAGAGCAGCAATGTGGATAAAAATCAAATTGGGAACATCCCTCAGTATTAGAGAAGTTCTGTAGGAGGCTGGGGGTTGGCTGTGAGGGAAGGTAGATTTCTGGGCAGAGATTTAGGCCTATAGATTTAGCTGTAGCTAAAGGATCACCAAAGGACACGTAGAATCTCTGCCTAGAAATCTACCTTCCCTCACAGCCACCCCCAGCCATCCCCAGCTTCTACCCCCAGTACTGACATCTCAGGTCTTAAAACATATTTACATACTGCTTTATTCCAAAAAGGTTTAATGTGAAGGGAAAATAACGGGTAAAAAGTTGGAATAGCAAGGTTCATGTTTAAAATTCACGTCACGAAACTCTGTCTACCTACTACCGGTTGGCCCGAGATTTGTCTCTTCTATTTCTAGCAGTCAACATGAGGAAGGAAACACAGTCAATTATAAGGTAGTGTAAATATAGTGTACATTACAAAAAAAATAACCCTAAAAACAAACAAAGCACCACCAAAGCAGCAATGAAGCACTCACTAATTCTTGATGTTGAGACCTGAGAGATATTTCTCCTGTGGGATTTTATGGGTTAGCTGGTGACAATATCCTTGACTTCCCTGAACCTTGGTTTCTTTGCCTGTACAATGGGGATAATGACAGTATTTAATTCGTGCAGTTGTGAGGATTGCATGAGGTAATAGATGTAGGAGACCTAGCCAGAACCTGGCATATTTGTAAGAATTCCATAAATGGCTGCTATCATCTGTATGTATATAAACACAGCACCATGTTTCCTAAAGGAGCTAATGATCTATCCTGCGTAGAGAGGCATATGTTGTTAACCACTCAGTCCACTGCAGAAATTTTAGTTTGGCTCATTTGATGGGTTTAATTCTACAAAGTCCTAAATCATCCTTGGTAGGGAAGTGGGTATCTGTGAAAGCCTCTTTAACATGAATGGCTACAGAGTTACTAGTTGTAAAAGTTCTCTGGTGGCTTGAAATCATGATAGCAGCTCTCAGTGCTGTTAGTTCAGAAATATTTTAGGAATTGGGAGAAGTGGACATGATAGCATGGCAGGACTTCTGCTTTCACCTGAGGTGGAGCACGTGAGGATGGAAGAAACAGGGGTCACCTAGTGATGATTTCTGGCTGTCAGAGATAACCAGGCAAGCCATGTTTTCTTCCCAGTAGTACTGGCTGTGGATGGATTGTGAGATATTCCCAAGACATTTAGAGTTTGTTGGGAACTTGTACCATCTGTCAGAGAAAGGCATGCGGGGTATTTATTTGAACACATGTTACTGAGGCCACTGCCAAATCAAGGACTGAATGCCCTTTGACTCACACCTAAGTGAACACTGTCAAATGTAGATTCCAGTAGTTTTACTTTACAAAATTTTGAGTGGCAAGAATGTAACCTTTATTTTAATAACATTTAAAGCAATCACCATTTCCTTTTGAATTCTACCTATTAAAAAATTTTTTTTGCTCCTTTTTACATTATCTTTGGAAGAAGTTTTTACTGACATTTCTAGCAGAGGATTTTTTTTCTTTTGCGCCTAAAATTCACTCATAAGTTAAGCAGGTAACTGTCCCTGATTCTCTGAGCATCTTACTGTTTTGTAGACTCTTGCTGAATTAGAAATCTTGTCTATCAAGTTTCTCCTTTGCATTTTACATGTAAAATAATACTACACCTTCCACCGCTTGGTGTCATTTTGGGAGTTGTAAGTTTAAAAATAGCCATCAATCTTCATGGCCTATCTCTGAGACAGGTAAAGATATTTTAATGAAAATAAATATTGAGATCACCTATGATATTCTTATCAACAATAGCATTTTTTAAAAAATCAGTAATGCTGCTTCTATTGACCCTAAAGACAGGTATTTTGTGGAGGTGGTAAGAATGCTTTCATTCCAGCTTATTTTATTTCTGGTATTTTTGGTACTTAGCACATACAGCTTATGAACGATTTAGTCATCATTTTGAGAAAGCATGCCTTTCCCCCAGTCACCAAAGTGAGGCTGCTTTCCTCTCTTCTGGTGGGCAAAGAAGCTGAAATGAAAAGAGGTTGAGAAAAAAATTGATGAAACACAAACACTGTCTCTGAGGTCCTAAAGGCTTGTTTAACCTCAGGACCCTGTTCCTTTTCCTTTATCTGAACAAAGACAGAAAAGGAAAATTTAGTTACCAGTAATGTACGAGAGGAAAAGGAAGACGCTTTGCATTTTGAATTGCTCAGCTCAGTGCCCTGGTTTCCTCTGGCAGCTCTTGGAAGGCGAGAGCTTCCTCACTCAAGGCGTATTCTGTTTTACTGCGCTGTAAGGATCCCCCCCAAAATTCATAGCCATGTGGATACCAGAGAATTGTAGCTTCCCAGAGGCCGTCACTGAGAGTATAAAAAAGTGCCTAAGAGTGGTAGTAAGGGATGGGAGTGGGGACAGAGAGTGACTGCAGATGAGCATGAGGGGTCTTTTTGGATTGGTCGACAGGTTCTGAAATTGGATTATGGTGATGCTTGCCCAATGCTGTAAATATACTAAAAATCATTGAATATGTACCCTTAAAATGAGTGAATGTTATGGTATGTGAAGAATTATACCTTAATAAAGCTGATCAAAATGTCTGAAATAGGGGCTGTCTTAAAAGGAACGATAGTCACAGTTGGTACCTGGGCTTCATGGTGCAGCATCGTGTCTGAAACTTCCCCACCTGTGGGAAAGTAGGCAGGGTTGGGGGAGCATCTGAGGGAGGAGCGGGAGGAGATGGGGATAAGCTGAGTCTTATTCCTAAGGCAGGGAGGAGGCCTGTGATCATGATGTGAGTACAGTGGCGCCATTTTTATGGTGATGACAACTCCAGTTAGGTTCCTGAAGGTAAGGTACCTTTCTCTCCTGGGCTTTGAAAGCTCACCTTCTGAATCGTCCCAACTCTTTAGTTGGGTTGACAACAACAACACTTTATAGCCAGAAATCTTAGCTTAAAATCTTATCAGCCCATGTAAACTGTCTTTTAAATGATTTATCAAATATACTATGCAGATTTGTGTAAATATATTAAAAAAATCTTTCTATGTAACATCAATTTGACTCATGTAGCTTAACCACTACATTTTTTTTTGGCTTGGTTACCATTTTTTAATAAGAAAATATGTTTTTGATCATCTTTATTGGAGTATAAATGCTTTACAATGGTGTGTTAGTTTCTGCTGTAAAACAAAATAAGAAAATGTTTAATGTGACAGGTGAAAAAATTTTTTTTCAACCTCTTAGTTTTTTTCATGATGTTTTCCTATTTCTTGAACGAAGGCAATCAAGCTTTCAGAGTTTGATTTACTGAAGAAATTGGTTGGCTTTGCTTACATATATTGTGTGACTTGAGATAAAGCTGCAGGACTCCCTCAGTAACTGGAGGGCAGGAAACAATTGACACTGTTTCTTAATTCACATTGTTTCTGAGACATTTCCTACTTCTTAGTATAATATAGCTTTCCCATGAGAACAATTTGCTTGTAAATGGTTAGACATGATAAATTTCTCATTGGCACACATTCTGTGAGGAGAATTTCACTGTGCATTTTAGTGGTTGAGTTGGCGTGTGTGTCTGTGTGTTTGTGTGCATGTCTGTGTGTGTGCTGGGGGCTGGTGCTTCATGTTTTATGTAGATGCCTCCAACTTCATTCCAAGTATGAGATATTTTCTTTTGAATGCTTACCCAATTAACCTAGGGTTCTGCATTCCTTGGTTGGAACCTCTTTCTTGATATAATTGTTTTAATCCTTCCAGTTTAAGGGAACAACCCTGTGAATTATGGTGTTTTTAGATATGCCTGATGAGTTACCGTGGAAAGGAATTCACAGCATTTACATCAGACATTTGCATGTATGTGTATTGCATGTGGGTGTGTGATATTGTGTGCAGCACTGTAAAGTGGTCATCAAGGAATAATGCCAGAATGCGAAAGGAAATCCGTAGATTATCTCATCTTTTTTGCAATTCCTATTTGCAATTCAAAAAAAAAAGAGCGAAGTTTTCACATTACTTCCGAAATGGTGGTTCCCGCATTCAGAAGTTAGACTGTATATAAAGTGAAAGTAAAAGTTTTCCAATTAAAAAAAAATGTAGAACTTTGAGTTCTTTTTTTTTTCTGTCTTAATCAGATTTTGTAAAAATAATACCACTTGTCAGTTTTGCAGCTCCTTCCATCTAGAGAACTAAAAGCATTTCACAATCTTTTTTCCTCATGCCCTTCTCTTCAAGGCAATCTTTACTGGGCTGGGTTTATTTTTATCACTGCAACAACCAGTTTTTAGAAACTTTTGCAAACGAAAAAAGAAAAATGAGAATGGCACTGTAGCTGACATTCATTTTAGCTGTTTCCTAGTGTGAACATTTGAGTATTTCTAAAATTTTCTCTCCAAGTATGTCTTATTTTTTCTTAGTTTGTCCCAGTTCTAAGTCTCTATTCTGCTGATTGGGTAAAAAAAGTTTTAGTGTAAAACCTTATACCCTGCAGAATGACCTCTTGACCTTTGAGTTAGATCTCCCCCCTACCCGCCCCCCCGCGCTACAGTTCCAAGAGCTCCTTTTTCATCACTCTGTTCAGTATAATCACAGATTCCAGGAAGGTTTGCACTGGAAGGTCCTCTAGGGATTACCCACTTTAAGCCTCTCACTATATAAATGATGAGATTGAGGCCTGGAATGGCTAAGGGACAGGCTCAAGGTCAAATAGCTCATTGATGGCAGAGGTATGACCAGAATCAAGGATTCCTGATTCCTGGTTCGGTATTCTTTGCCTTTCCTAAACAAAGAGTCTCTCTGGATATAATTAGAGTACACCCTCACTGAATCCTAGTGCCATCCAACAGGTTGAGTTACAGTCTAGCGCAATGAAAATTGGGAGGAGATTTTATTTTTCCAGTTTATTCGTCAGATATGGAATGGTAGTGTTGAATTCGTAGACATTTTTTTCTGACCTGTGGGTCTTGTGCAATTTCTGTGCAGCAGAGACTGTGATTTGAAATGACTGGTGATTTGTGTACCTTCCTCAGGCCACCACACCATCTACATCGGGGTCCATGTGCCAAAGAGCTACAGGAGAAGGAGACGCCACAAGAGAAAGGCAGGGCACAGAGAAAAGAAGGAAAAGGAGAGAATCTCTGAGAACTACTCTGACAAGTCCGATGTGGAGAACGCGGATGAGTCCAGTAGCAGCATCCTAAAGCCTCTCAGTGAGTACTTCCTGGGTGTGGGTGCCTCTCTCTGCTTCACTCCCGCAGCCTGGGGAAAGACATGTGTCAAGATCTTGTGGCAAACAGGGAGGGACGCAGCGATACTGGAGTGGTCGCCTCTAAAGCATAATGTCTCTGGAGAGGCTTTTCTTGTCCCAGCAGGTTGGTCTAGGAGGAGATCTGGTAAAATTCTGAGCTGGTCAGAAAAGATGTGACAGAGTTTAGGCGTGGTTGTGTGTTCTGACTAGTGAAGGAGGACAGAATGTTATAGATGGTATTTAACTGCAGTTATCAACAGTAACTGGGAGATTTTTCAAGAAATTTTTGGATTGTTCCTGCTTAGAAATAGGTTCTATTAAGATAGTAGGTCAAGATGAGAAATTATATATATATATATATATAGGACATTTATAGGAATATAGATGACATTTAGCCAGGTTGATTTAAAAAGTAATAGTCGGAAAGCATCCTGAAAATCAGAGAAGGATGTAGAGTGACACAGCTCTTAAAACGTTGAACCTATTAGATATCATACTTTGGAGAGAGGTGTTATTAGGAACAGAATAGCAGGAGGTCAAAGCACATCCTTGGATTCAAGCGCTAGGGTGGATGTGTGTTTAGGTGTATGTGTCTCTTGCTTTGGTTTCTTTTGATATGGAGAACGTTTGGCTATCTGGGCAGCCTTGTGGCTGAAGGGGGCATGAATATATGCTGTAGAAGGGAGAAGCAGTAGAAACATATGCCAATTTGGGAAGATTCTCCAACAGGAGTTACATAGTGACAGCTTTTCATGTTGGCAGAGCTCAGCACAGTTCTTCCTCTCTTTGCTACACTTGCAGAAGTCTGGAACCTGCAATAAAATGCTTTATTATGGGTGGTGGAGATAAAGATCCAGGTCAGTCTTTGCAGGTACTGAGAGGCCAAATTAGAATTAACAGCTCAGGTGTGTTGAAAAGTGAATTTACAGAGTTAAATTAAAGAGGGTGTGAAGTGTAGTGATGTGAATCTGTGAATTTTTTTTATGGTCTCTCTCCTGGAGCTGAACAGGTGGCTTAGCAGCTAGAGAGGTACTTATGCTGAGAGGAGCCATCAGGTGGACCACCAAATTGAAGAGGAAAGTTTTGAGGACAGTTTGGAGATGTTCCACTAAATTAAAATTTTAAAGTGTTGGAATAAAATGTAAGACTTAGATGGGACCAGAGGGCAGGAGGCAAGAGTTATGTGCTTTTCACTGGAATGTTGGGGGAGAGCCTTTCTGAAAGGAACTGTTCATATGTTGACTAAAGAAATGGGGTCTGTTTCAAGCAAACTCCTTGAAATGCAGACAAAAAAGTTCACAGTTAATAGTCTGGAGGAACAAAAGATAACATCCCTTTCCAAATAAATTACTACTGCTTATGTCCATTTGCCATCTGTTTTGGCAAGGCCTAAGCCAGAATCAGAGGTGCGTCTCCACTGTGTGTGTGTGTGTGTGTGATCTGTCTCTCTGTCTCCCTCTCTCTCTCATGATCTCTCATTCTGCAATTTAAGAACAAGAGTGCATCATCACTATAAATACTAAAAAGGAAAGAGATGCTCACCTACACAAATGGGTCAGGGGATTTTGAGATGATAATTATGTAATAACTTTTTAGGAAGGGCAATGGAAACAATGCCAGTAATACTCAAGTAGGTAATAGTGAATAAACAGGTCAGAAAGGTACTGAGACTGAACCTGTGTCTCCCACAGGGGTCCTGTGGCTTTCTGTGGCATTTGGGGACCAGTTTGAGTACAACATGTAAAATAAGAAAGGCAGTTCATTCTTTTTACCCTCAGAGGTCTCCTCCCTGGGGAGTACTGGATTCGGTTGTATACTTGGTTTCTGAAGCGATCCTATGGAGACATCATTGTTAAAGTCAATGATAATAAAGAAATGATTTATAAATTTGTATTTTATAGTTAGTTACTTTCTGCTAGTCACGAAGTTATGCTGTCATATGCCTGTGACATACTTGACATGAGGCATCCAATTTGACATGAAGATCCTCTTAGAAATTACCTATTTTCTCCACTGCTTATCATGGAGACTAACGAGATTGGTCGCTGGTTTATCTGGTGCAATTCTACTTAAGATTGTTGCCCTCAGATATGGAAAGACATTTAAGCCTGTGATTTGGGGGAAGCTACAGGGCTCTGACACCAACATGAAGATAAAATTCTTATGGGAAAACTCACTGAAATATCTGCCATTACTGTCTGTCGGGAACAGCCCCACCCAGTTTATGTTGTTCTTGGATCTAGGGTTTTTGAGTTACTTATGTTTACAGACATACCAGGTCCTCTAGACTAGATTCTTGCAAGGGCCTGGCATCGTAGCAGGTGATGCTTGTAACTTCTGAAGAAGCCCCACGTGGAAATAGAGTAACTTGATGAGAATCATCTCTGATTTTTTTCCTTGCTGTCACCTCCCTATGCAATCCATCAATGACTTCTGTTGGTTCTGCTTCTAAAATATGTCTGAATCTGTCTACTCTTTTCTGATTTGGCTGCCACACTGTGGTCCAGGGAATCCTCAATTCTTGCTTAAGGCAACTGCAGCAGACTCCGCCTTTCAAGTCTCTTCCCACACAGTGGCAGCAGTGATCGTAATGAAGTTTAAATTGGGTCATGCCATTCAATCCATAGAATGAAATCTCGGTTGGGCGTTAGGGCCCACCGTGTCTCACCAGAGTCCTTTGTGTTATTTGTTCCTTGTTCACTTTAATTCAGCCACAGTGATTTTTTTCAGTGGTGCCCAAACCTTTTCTGCCTTAGGACCTTTGCTCATGCAATCCCATCTTTCTGGAATGGTCACTCATTCTGGGCCCGGTTAGCTTTTCTCTCCCTTTATGTTCCAGCTTTAAAGTTTTGTCTCGGGCTTCCCTGGTGGCGCAGTGGTTGAGAGTCCGCCTGCCGATGCAGGGCACACGGGTTCGTGCCCCGGTCCGGGAGGATCCCACGTGCCGCGGAGCGGCTGGGCCCGTGAGCCATGTGCTCCGCAACGGGAGAGGCCACGGCGGGGAGAGGCCCGCGTACCGCAAAAAAAAAAAAAAAAAAAAAAAGTTTTGTCTCTTCAGAGAGGCCTTTCCCTACTGCTCTCTCTGACGTAGGTTCTCCAGTGTTAGTCCCTCTCAGTTCTTATCTCTTTCCTTCATAATACATGTTTCACTTTGTTAGCCTACAGTTTTGTCTTGTGCTGATGGTGCATCGTAAGCTCCCTGAGAGCTAGGTTCAGGTTTGTTTTGTTCACCTATGTTATCTCTGGCACCTAGTACAGTGTCTGGTACATAGTATATATGTGCCTAATAAATGCTTATTGAAGAGCAGTTGATTACTACAGCGGAAGACATTGCTTCTGTTGGTCTGTTTCCCACATTATAGGTGAAGATCCAGTTGATTTTCTTGTTTTGAATCCTCACACATGATCTTTTATATTTCCCTGCTCTGCCTTTTTCTCTTGCCATTTCAGTCTGGTCCTAACTTTTAATTATGCGGCTTTGGGAAGTGCCTCATTATTTAAACTATTGCTAAAGTGGTACTTTGGCCTGGGTACACGACTCCTGAGTGTTGAGTTGCTCGTCACCCACAGGTGATGGAGGGAATTGATCCACAGAACACATGGATTCATCCCGTGCATTTAAAAATGCTTACTGTTCCGGACAAGAACTCTGGCAGCTCAGCTTCAGAAGCCATATTAAGGAGGCACAGAATGAATAGTAAAGGACATTTATAACAAGACGTAAGCCAAATATCCTCCAGTATTTAGCACATCAGGAAGATGACATAATGAACAGGTTCATTTAACTTATAACACAGATGCTTTTTTCTCTTCTCCGTGGCTCTGGTCTCAAGACGGGGCTTCTAAAGAGTGGATGCACGTTTTGAATCTCATGCATCTGGAGCTTTGAGGAGGAGGCGAGCCACCTTCGTTTCCCCTCCGAGCTCAGCGGCAGCTCTGAGTCTCTTCACACGGCTGCTCTTCTCAGTGTGGTGTCCGAGCTGGCGTCTCAGCTTGAGACACAGAGAAGAAAAGCACATGTGAGAAGTGTGGTACACGAGCAATGGGGAGAGAGGCTGGGGGAGACAAGTGAAATGGAAGAGCAGGCAGGAGGAGAGACAAGGGAACGAGGAGGTGGTGTGTGGAGTAGGTGGTGGAGAGAAAAGCTAGATTGTGCTCTTCCTTAAAAATAATCCTTTCGCCTCCCCCACCATGCCCTTTTTTTCCCCCTAAGTTAGCAGCTGCCATCCTCTGAGGGTTGCCCATTCTGGGTGGGAAGGTGGTCCTGGATGAGCTAGGCTCTGCAAACACAGTGCAGCGTCCTTCCATCGATCGTTCTGACCTCTGCGCTTTGCGTTTCGTTAGTGCCCTGGGATGCTTATGGGGGAATCACAGGCTGCTCTGTGACTGCAGAGACTCTGAAGATGTGTAGAATGTTGGGAAACAGAGCTACAAGCAGAACATCCTGTTCAGCATAGTGGTCTGATGTGTAGTATATCTCTTGACAAGCTCGCACATGCATCGGCGCTGGGCGGTGCTAACTGCCTCGCACACATATGTCTTGCCCGTGGTGGAATCTGGTCGCTGGGTATGCGCACGCAGACACTCATTCAGTCTTGTGGTATTCTTTCTTAGCTCTTTGGATGTGTACCAGAACTGATGCATTTATGCTAGTGAACATTGTTCTGTGAGCCTGGAACAATGGATGCCCGTTGGTGATCCAGTTATAGTCAGGAAACTGAAGCAGAGAAATGGGCAGCTGCTTTTGTTCGGTGCTTCCGGGGAAATGAACAGAGTACTTTTTCATAAGAGCCAAGATTATTTGGGGTTTTGTCATTTGACTTCCCCTTTTCCCAGCGCACACCCCCCTCTGTGCCCTCCCCCCACCTGACCTCATTCTTCTGGGTGCATTCCTACTTTTTCTTGATTCTGAAATGTTTTTAGGCAAGACCCTTAATGCTGATATCACAAAGTAAGATTTTAAAAATTTTCTGTGTGCCATTTGTGTATCCCCCAACTGAGGCAGTATGTAGGAGAGAAGGGAGTCTTTGGAATGTATGTGAAAGGAGGTAGATTCTGTCCCTGTTAGGAAACAAAACACAAAAGAAATATACCATCTTTTTCATCCTCTTCTCTATCTTTCATCTTATGTACGTAGGAGGAAGTACTTTATCTTTAGGTCTGAAACAAAGGCTTTTGGTATTAAAAAGTAATTGAAAACTTAAAGTTTGCCTTTTCAGAGGGGCCACTTGTGATGGAATTTTACTGGAAAGGTAGTGTATCGTATCAGTTAGGAGCACATATTCAAGCCACACGGAGTTCGGATCCCAGCTTATACCAGCAGCGTGGCCTTGGCAAGATACTTAAGCTCTCTGTGCGCCTGTTTCCTCTCCTGTAAAAAGGGAGTAATGACAGAGGTGACTTCGTAGTGTTCTGAGTATTAAATGGGAAGTGTATCTGGTTAGCAATTATTATTTTGGGTTATTCTGAACATTTTCTTCAAGCTCATCTTTTCCCATCCGTTGTACATGGGTAATGCCAAAGCTTCAGACTAAAACTTTGCAGAGATTAATTCCCTGTGAACATTAATCACTGTTCTTTAAGCTCTTCTGGCCTTTTCTACTATAAAATCCCATTAGTTCTTCCTTGGCTTTGGCTGTCAGCTTGGCTCCTGACTCCCAAAGGCATCTTTGGGAGAGCTAAGTCTCTTAACTTGCCAGTGGTACAGCCTGGATGCTGGCTGGCAGGTGAAAGGACCAAGGAAATAAGACTTCCACGGGGCAGAGGTGATAACTATTGTGCTGTGCTTTTGTGTAACATAGGGCCACCAGCAAGTGACTCTGCTTACCAAATGTGTCCTTGACTTCAGTCAACAGTTGGAATTCCCACTTCTGGGCCCCAGCAAGCAAATGGGCTGTTCCTTCTTTCCTGAGAAGATCTCTTTCTGGCTCTTTCTTTGTGTTTCTCACTGAAATTAATCTGGTTAAGAAGGGCAGTTGAGTGGGACGCCTCAGCAGCTCAAAGGCAGTGCTGTGCAGAGAGGAAAAATGTTTGGCATACTTGTGTTTTTGGTGGCACAAGGCTGGCTCAACAATGTTGTGTTTTGTGTGGTACAAATAATTGCTGTTTATTCCTCTGTGATGCCGACGAGTACAGGAGCACTGTGTCATAGCACTTCTGCCTCCTCTAGCTGGTTAACTATATAAACCTCTCAGGGAGCCTTGCATTTTGGAAACGCAGTTCTCTTGAAATCACCTTGAAGTGGCCTCCAAGTGGCAGCCCTTTACACTATGGAAGGGTGTCATTTCTCGCTGCCTCTGCCTATTCTATTACAATAGTTATTTCATTTTATCATGCCGTGCGATGTTATGAATAGTGCGTTTACGTGTGTCATGGGAGAGTTGATGTTGCTGCTATTTATAGTGACTCATGAGTTCAAGAGGCCTCAGAGGGTTCCACTGTGCTCCAGGTGCTGGGGTACTCAGGGCTAAAAAGAGACTGTGACTTGGGGTGGAAAATGGGGGAAAACTAGAGCTGTCTATGGAGTTTAAGATGTGAAGTATACTCCAGAGAAGCAAAGGGGGTGTAAATGATTATCTGTCACAGGTATTCCTTCCTCAGCAGAAGGCAGGACACATGCTGTGGTTTGGGTTCAAGGATAAGATTGGAAGCTTGGGGGTGTGAGTGTATTTGTGAGTATGTATGTGAGAATGTGTGTGATTGGAATGCACTGAAAAAAATGAAAGGTACTGGTAGGGATCTTCTTGAAATGGTATTCTGTTCAGGAAATTTCTCATATCAGAAAAAAAAAAAGGATTCTTAAAGGACTATATGGGTTCTTAATACCAGGGATTTAGATTCAGGGCTTTATGGGTTTGAACTGTTATGCAGAAGTTGGGATGGGGGGCCATGGGGGACCATGGGTACACTCTATAAATAAATTCTCTGGAATTCTTCCATGACCACAATCTGGAAGCAGGAATGTTGGGTTCTTTTAATAACTTTCCCATGGATGGGGGGAGTGTTACTTGACTTTTCATCACATTTCTATAGAGGTGTTGTGAGCACGGAGTCCCCATCATCCTCTTACCTGTATAATCAAAATCTCAGTTATCCTTGATTCTTCCATAATCTTTTTCTCCTATAATCAGCCACTCACTGAGTCCTATTGGTTTTTCCTTCTAAGTATCTCTTGTGTCTGCCCTTTCCTTTGAATTCCTAAGGCATTATCTTCTTATTTGGATTTTCTGCCTTTAGGGTCTAACTTGAAATAGAAGGGAGTTATTTCATTTTTTTTTAATTAAAAATTTTTTTTTTATTGGGGTATAGCTGTTTTGCAGTGTTGTATTAGTTTCTACTGTACAGTGAAGTGGAGTTCCCTGTGCTATACAGCAGGTTCTTCTTAGTTATCTATTGTATACATATTAGAGTATATATGTCATTCCCAATCTCCCAATTCATACCCCCCTCACTGCCCCACTTTCCCCCCTGGGTATCCATACGTTTGTTCTCTACATCTGTGTCTCTGTTTCTGCCTTGCAAACCGGTTCATCTGTACCATTTTTCTAGATTCCACATATAT
>NC_041220.1:62622876-62739707 GCF_002837175.3 Physeter macrocephalus
CCATTTGTCTGTTGATGGACATTTAGGTTGCTTCCATGACCTGGCTATTGTAAATAGAGCTGCAATGAGCATTGTGGTACATGACTCTTTTTGAATTATGTTTTTCTCAGGGTATATGCCCAGTAGTGGGATTGCTGGGTCATATGGTAATTCTATTTTTAGTTTTTAAAGGAAACTCCATACTGTTAAAATGCACTGTTCTTTTTTTTTGGGGGGGGGTCACATGGCATGTGGGATCTTAGTTCCCCGACCAAGGATTGAGCCCATGCCCCCTGCAGTGGAAGCACAGAGTCGCAACCCCTGGACTGCCAGGGAATTCCCTAGAAGGGAGTTATTTCTGACAAGGCTTCCAGGTATCTAAAATGTCCCTTCCATCTAGTCTCTCTTTAATTAAACAAACAATAGTGGTAATAAAAAAAAACCTTCTAATGCTCCTCATTACTGAAAGCAGGTTCCTCACTTGGGGTCCATAGACATTTAAAAAGAAATTGAGACTGTAATAGAGTTTCCTCTACTTTTTTCAATAGTTTAAGTAGTTTAATGAAAATTATAGGTTTACTCTGTTTCAGCAAGGCCTTAAAGAGAGCATTTACACCAACTCATAATGACTTTCCCAGTTTTTGAACTCCTGTGGCAAGTATTTTATGTTGTTTTACAAGTACATTACATATTCTGGTACTTAGGCCTGTGATGCTTCAGGTGTTGACTTAACCTCTTTGATTCAGCTGTGTGTCGTCTCTCCAGCCATATCATTAGAGCCTCACGGGCAGGAGCAATATTTCATGCTTATTTTGAGTCGTGTTCTGAAATAGCATATCCTTTGAGTGGATGTGCAAATAAAATGTCTAGAAATTACCAGTTGGTTTAAAATATTCTGCTGTGTCTGAGAAATAAAAACTGAAGAGGAAAGGTTATGTCATTATTTAGTATTAACAACGACCTTAGTTAAAAAAAAATGCTATCCCCCCCACCTAAATCTTATTGAAATGTGATTAAAATAGAAATCACCAGAGTTGTGCAAGAGGGTGACTTGAATAATGGTGAAATGAAAAGAGAGAAAAGTAATTTTTCTCATGCTATATAGTTCTACAGCTTCGTTTTGAAATGATTAATTAGCACGTAAATAAAATAGAAATTGTTCATGTTTTTGAAACAGAAATAAAAGTGCTACCCTGCACGTACTTTTTCTCATGAGAAAGTATTAAAATGTGTGAAGATATGCATGTCAATGCAAGAATGCAAAATATTATTTTAGATGACATTTCACTAAAGAACCATATTAACATGTTGAATTGGAGTAAGCTTGCCTCTGCATGACCGTTTGCGGTTCATATTCCACTGTGCTGAGTGAGGATAGTATATAAAAGAGGTTACTTATGATAGTGAGATTTGTTAATCACTTGATGTCACCAAGGCTGTTTGTGGAGTGTCTTACATAGAGAATTTTAACAATTGTTATGTATGTTTATTATGGATAAACAGAGTAGTCCATGTTGCTGCAGAGATGAACTTAGGTGACCTTTGTACATCCTTCTCAGAATTATGATGTAATGTTTTTGAAACAAGAGCATCCCTGAAATTTTTTATTCTTCTGCTGTTTGCCAATTAAGCAGAATTCCATTTTTTAAAAAAGCAGGATATACTCAATACCCTTAGAAGCCACTTCTGGTAGCTGTTTTATTGTGATCCGTCAATTTGTATTAAAGTTATCCTTTGTCTGTTACCAAATTTTGCCACAAGGGCCACAGAGAAAGCAATTATATTTAATTGATTCTGCTTCCTTTACAAGGCTTTGGGAAGGAATAACTTAGGTGTAATGGAAAAATGTGACTTCTGGATGCAAATTTCCAATAAACATGTGGACCATAGAGCAAGTTGTGTTTGTTTAAAACTGAAGTTGTTTTCAGCAGAAAATAGGGTGATTTCTGTTACCAAGTCATGGGGATAGCAATTTCTTTAACTAGAAATTCACTGCAGATTTACCCAATATCCAGAATGCATGCATGAGCAACTCTAAAATCCTGTCAGTTCTTTGACTCTACTTTGTTACTTCTTGTGAAACTGCTGAATTCCCCAAACAGACAAAAACCAAGGAAACAAACAAGCAAAGAATTTCAAAAAGATTTTTGGATTATTTTTTTATTGACGTCCACACCCAGAAACAGCTAATACTCTCCCTTGTTCTTCCAATTTTTAAATATAGATTTTGAGCAAAAGATACTGTAGTTAAGAAGGACTGGAGGTGGATAACTGGTATTCCACTGGCCACTCATTTAGATCAGATGTGTGTGGCTTGAGGAAACTTTTTTCTGAGCTATTATTTGCATGCTTGAACCAAACTTGGAAGGTTTATAGATTTTTTTTCCTCTATGAAATGGACTGGAAATACGTTTATGACACATTCTCTTTAAGCTCCTTTTATTCTATTATTTTATGATTCTTTCTGACATTTGTAAAAACATCTAAGTGGTGAATATAATGGGATAAATTTGAGGATCTGCTTTGCGTATTTGATATACAGTAGAAGTGACAGAGATGCTTTCCTTGTCTGGCAGGTGGGGAGAATGTACTGCCTTTAAGAGTGGGTGTGGAGAACCTTATTTTAATAGAAGGCGTGGAGAACCTTATTTTAAAAGAAGGCTCACACTAGTTTAGACGAGAAAGAGATCAATCAAGGGCAATGTATAGGAAGAAAGACCAACATGAAGTTTGTATTTATTTTAAATAAAAATTGATTTTTTAAAATGTCATTGAGTTCTACATTTTGGCCAGTCACAGGGACAGAGGAAGAAAGCACATGAATGGCACTGAAGGTAAGGAGAGAGAGGCGATGACAAATTCTGAGAAGGAGAGAATGTGGAGCGACCCTTACTACCGAGAAAGACAGTGAGACCAAAGAACAGAAAAATCACTGGGTGGGTGGCAGAGGCTAGCATCTCACCCCTTAAAAGAGAACCCCATTTCTTAGCAGGACCAGGTCTCTACATGCTCTCCTCAAACAAGTTTCAAGTGGCCTCTACCTGCCTTATCTTTAATTCCCCAGGGATAGTTTTTCAGGATTATGAAATGATGACAGTGATTCTCTAACTAGCTTCCTTTCATTCATCTGTTTACATCACTTCCTTTTATTGGTTGTAGAGTCCTCTCTGAGATGTTCTTTCTATCAGGAACTTGGGTCTTATAGCTTACTAGTCCTTTTTTAAAAATTCCAGAACACTATGGTATAACCTTATTTAGCATTCTAAAAAATTCTTTTAAGTATTCTCTAAGTCTTCTAGTAGGCCATGTAATAGAACTGCAATTCAACTTATACTCCTCATAGGAGATTACCCCCAGGATTTGTTCAGCCACAAGACAAAGCTGGGGGAAAGTACTTTCTACAGAGGTTACCCTGAGTGTCCACATCAAATCCAAGACTGGCCCTTTAGTAATCTGCCTGATGACAGTGGAAATTCAGTGAGGCAAATGGGACTTTTTTGGAAGACAGCTGGATCTGGGGGAAATTTTTGTAAGCAATGAACCATTCTTTAATTGAAACCACTGGATGTGGTTAGTAGTTTATTTTAAAAACACCATATGTTAGTTCATTCCTATATACTGTGACAATCATAGTTTAATCAAAAGCTGCTTGTGACATTTCAGTTTAGTAGTGTTCATAAAAGAGTGGCTTGCTTCCTTGAAATCCTGATCTCTGTGCCAAATGCCAGCACATTCACGATTACAGTTTGGCTTTTAGGCAGTTGTGCAACTTTTGGAGTATGTGGTAGGTTTTTATTTATTTTTGTCACTTTCACTAATTTGTCATAGTCTTAAATGAAAAAATGTTTTCTCAGCCTTTTGTTTGGTAAACAGTGACTTTTACTCCTTTCTCCACAGTTCCCCTGAGAGGAAATAAGCTAATGTAACTGTTTTTTGACTCTCCTTTTTGGCCAGAAAGCCAAGCTAATGCATGATCTCATTGAGACATGATCTATTTGTATGAACCATAAGCTTGTAAGCTTGTCATCATCCTTCATGGCTCTGGGGCAGGCACCCCGTGAGCCACCACAGCAGGGTGAGAAAAGAGTTGCAGCCAGATTCCTGAGCCTTCAATGCAGTGCAGTGCAAGTCAATTCAATTTAATCCATTTTGATCCAATCCAAGAAATATTTAGGGAGTACTTCTTCTTTCCTTCTTTTTTAGGCATAGACTTGGGCACTGGGCCTGCAGAGATGAAAATTTCTTAAAGAAACCTGACAGTTAAGTGGAGAAAATGACACAAATCAGACAAATGGCAGAGACTATGGTAATTGCTATAGTAGAGCTGTACACAAGGTGGTATGAGGGCATCAAGGAAAATGCCTAGGTTTGGCAGGGGGAGTGGGAGAAGGCCTCACAGAGGAAGGAGCACTTGAGTTGAGCCTTGGAGCATCAGGAATGTCAGGAGGGTAGGGGAGAGGAGTGAGGAACTGGTTAGGTTTCACTGCTCCTTCACCCAGGAATGGACCAGCATGCAGGGTAAACAAGCTGAGGGGCTTCTACCAAAAGATCCCTTCCCCCTTTAGAAGGAAAGAATGTGGTCATTATATTTCTGTACTTAAAGGAGCATGAAAGTCCATTTTAGGAGACTCTGCTTAGTAGACTGTCTAATATCCATTCTCTTCTTCTTCTTTATCCTCAGAACCCAGTTTTGTTCATGACAGCAGTGTGGCAGCTGAAAACATTGATTTCCCAGGTTCTCTTGTGGGTGGGGTGGGGTGGGGGCATGTGACTTAGTCCTGACCAATGAAATGTAAGCTTAAGTGAACTGGGTGGTGCTTGGAGAAATGAATGTTTCCTAATGGAAAAGGATGGGTGGCTGACACATGTTTTAAAGAATATTGGTGAATGAATATTTTAGTTCCATTATCTATTCCATAAACAGTAAAAAATGTGTTTTTACTTAGAGGAAGTAAGACCTGGAATCTCTTAACTTTGTCATGCTTGCTGGTGAGCCTGAGCAACCCCTCATATTTTCTAGGTTGGTCTGTTTATATGTCTGCCTGTCCTTTCACTCTCTTCTTACAAAGGAGAGCTGTGAGAAGTAACGAGAATAAATCTCATTATTTAAGGTGACTTGAATTTTGTTGATAAAATGTTGCTGATAATAATAACAATTAACATTTATTGGACACAAGATCTGGTCTGTGTCCAGTACCTAGAAATTTTAATCTTAGTTTTCCTCATCAAAGCCCTTTGAGGTTAATGTCCTCATTTTCAGGGTTAGGGACACAGAGGTGAGTGACTCACCTGACATTACATGGTTGGCAAGTGGCATTACTGGGGCACTGGTGTATGTTTCCCTGACTCCAGGCAAAGGTTCTTAACCATTGTACTAACGTGACTAGGTAGAATGTTAGATCAGAGTTTTTCACAGCTTCTAGCTAGAGTGAATGAGATCTAAAAGTCATTGTACACATCCAAATTCAATTTGCATCGTCAATATCGATTATTCTTTCGCTACAGAGTGATTAAGAACTTAAGCAAAATAGATGAAGTAGCCTTTCCTTTTCTCCCTTGAAATCCTACATGTGTAATCCAGAAATTTTGGCTTAGAATCAGAAGTCATGTTGTGCATCTTTTTATTACTGATTTTCTAAGTAGTTACATGTATTATTTAAGAAAGTACACAAAACAAACTTTAAAGTAGCTAAAATTGACTGGATGCAGTGGGTAATATGACTAGATTTTGCTGTGGACACAGATAGTTTTCCTTTCTGGTTGAAATGTCAACCTGTTTATCTTATGTTAAAATCTCTTATCTGTCACTTTATCATTCATTTATTTGTTCTTTAAAAAAATTTTTTTTAATTTTAAAGTTTTAAAATTTGGTCAGTTATCTTGGTTGCATGTTTTGAAAATATTTTGGTCTCAAGCAACTTTAGTATAAAATGTTACTCAGCTTCCCTGCTCTGGGAAATCTTTAGCCCTCCAAGTTTTGTTCCTTCTGAACAAATGAAGTCCTGGAAAAGTTATTCAGTACTGAGAACTCTAGGGAGAGTCTCTCAGTAAACCCCCAGGATCACATCAGTATCAGGAAGGATGAGATGCCTCATTCATCCATCTACCCCTTCATCCAGAATGTTTATTGAAGGTCTACTGTGTACTAAGTATGGTGCTAGATGCTGGAGATATGATGATGAACAAAATTAAAGACATTTTCTGCCCTTAGGGAGCTTGTAGTCTGTAGGGAGAGACACTTACTAATCAAATACCATACGAATAAATGTTAAATTGCACCTATGGTAAGTGCTGTGGTGGAGTGTGGCCCACGGTGATAATAGTGGGATCTCAATAGTGAGTTGAGATCCAAAGGATGAGAAAGAAAAAAAAATTGGTGAAGTTTGAAGAGAAGAACACTGCAGGTAAAAAGGAGAGACGAGACACTGCAGGTAAAAAGGAGAGCACAAAATCAGGCTCTGTGCTAGGAGGAAGCACAGTGAGCATAAGCACTATTGTTTAAGACATGCCATCCAACTCTATAAAGAAAGTAGAGGGCTTCCCTGGTGGCGCAGTGGTTGAGAGTCCGCCTGCCGATGCAGGGGACACGGGTTTGTGCACCGGTCCGGGAAGATCCCACATGCCGCGGAGCGGCTGGGCCCGTGAGCCATGGCCGCTGAGCCTGCGCGTCCGGAGCCTGTGCTCCGCAAAGGGAGAGGCCACGGCAGTGAGAGGCCCGCGTACCGAAAAAAAAAAAAAAAAAAAAAAAAAAAAGTAGATTAGTGGTTGCCAGGGGCTGGGAGTGCTAATAAGCATGACATTTCTTTTTGGGGTGACCAAAATCAGTTCTAAAATTGATTGTGGTGATAGTTTTACAACTCTGTGAATGTGCTAAAAAAACATCAAATTGAATACTTTAAATGGGTGAATTGTATGCTATATGAGTTATATTTTATTTTATTTATTATTATTTTAAAAATAAATTTATTTTATTTATTTTTGTCTGCATTGGGTTTTCGTTGCTGCGCATGGGCTTTCTCTAGTTGTGGCGAGCGGGGGCCACTCTTCGTTGCGGTGCGCGGGCTTCTCATTGCGGTGGCTTCTCCTGTTGCAGAGCACCGGCTCTAGGCGTGTGGGCTTCAGTAGTTGCAGCACGTGAGCTCAGTAGTTGTGGCTCACGGGCTTAGTTGCTCCGCAGCATGTAGGATTTTCCTGGACCAGGGCTGGAACCCGTGTCCCCTGCATTGGCAGGCAGATTCTCAACCACTGCGCCACCAGGGAAGCCCTATGAGTTATATTTTAACAAAACCTTTTTTCAAAAAAGCAGAGATCATTAAAGCAAGAATTAAAAAAAAAAAAAAAAAAAAAAACATGCCATCAACACTGCCTGAGCATGGGAATGCCTCACTGAGAAAACTTCCATCTAGAAAATAATTCCATTTCCTTTGACTAATATTTGAGAAAATAAAAGGTACCAATTTCAGGTTAATGATTAAGCATATAAAATGTCAAACGCACAAATTAAAGCATCAATTTTTTAATCTGAGTTTAAACAGAATGTTTTGTTTTCTGACGTCATGTTTTTTTCCCCCAATGCTGTTTTGTCTACTGAATCACGTCTGACTTCTGTTTACGTGCTGTTACTTTCTTTTCTGCGAATATTGCTTCCTACTGTATCGGTGTGTCAAATAAATCATTTGGTTTTGAGCCACTAGTGAGTCTCAGCAAAAGCTTTCCGCCTTGGCAGGAGAGGTGCGTTCCTACCTTCTCCAGTGGCTCCATGACAGTCCATTTTGACGTAATAATACTCCACTGGCAGTCAGGATCATCCCCCGAGGATACCAGTTCTACAGTTTAGAGTGTAAAAGGGTGGAGGGGCAAACCATTCTGGGGAAAGTATCAGGAACATTGACTTTAAATCATACATAGGCCTTTTCTATCTGACTCACATGACGTAAGGAAGAAAAGGAGGATCGAATGACAGGGTCAGGTGCTTCTGCTTACTCAATGATTTCCTTCCAGAGTGACTTACATCTGTCACCAGAGTGTAGAATGGTATCTTACCATGACGATTAATGCCATGGTTGTGGTTTGTTAGCTTATTCTGTCATACCCAGGGCAGGAAGAGAAATTTCTGATGCGAGGGAGATTTTATTTGGCCAGAGGAATTTTGAAACTTTCATGTACTAAGTACATCAGTATATTTTTGTCGATTGTACTTTCAAAGTCTGTGATCAGGAAATGTGTGTCTTCCCTAAAAAGAAATCAGAAAAGGTCCCAGGAGGGCCTCATTGACTATAGCAGAATGTATTTTTTATGGCGCTTTTCCTGTTTTTTTACACTTTGCTTTTTCCCCTTTTGCTCCAAGTTGCATTTTATTTTTGTGTAGTGCCATATAACTTAGAGAGGCTTTTATACCCCTGTGCAATTGTTCCAGAACCCTTGATGCATTGAGAACCAAGCATGATTTCTGTTTTAGGGATACTGAACAGAGCTTCCCAGAGGCTAACAACTTGCCAGAAGGCACACATCCTGTGTTACAGGGTCAGGCTTAGGACGAGGTCTTCGGACCCCTCGTCTGGCTCCCTTCCTACTGTATCATTCCACTGTGACCTTGGAGTTGTTGGGCCGAGAATGAGGGACACATTTCTTCATCGGGTGCAGTCAGGCCCCAGCGGATTCTGCTATTCATTTCTCCAAAGCTGGGGTTATATTCACAATTAGAAAATCACGGCTATGAATAGTTGCCTTCCACCTGACTGGTCTAAAGTCAACTTAAGCCTGGAGAAAACTCCTTTTGAAAGTGGGTTGCCTTGGAAATGGATGGATGAGCATTGCAGTAGAATAGCTTCTACTGTCTACTGAAATTCCAGCAGTATAGGTGACAGTTGTGTCTTTCTGAAGGACGTGGGCAGATCCTGAACGGGCTTTTCCTCTTGCTCGTCAGCTTGGCCGTCTTTGCTCTTATCATAGAAGTCACTCGTTTTCACAGATGGCTTTTAAAAATCTTTGTCGTTGTTGTTTCTCTTCTGAGTTCAGAATGTATGTAGAAGTAACTTCGTTTTGGCCTTGCTTAGAAGTAGTTGGTGTTAGGAAACGCATGCTGACTTGAACAGGAACATGTCACATTTGTATAGCACTTTAGACTTCACAAAGGGCTGTCACCTCCGTGAGTACATACATTTGATCCTCGTAACAACCTTTTGAGAAATCTACTGCCTGTTTTATCATTCCCTTATCTTGCAGATGAAGAAAAGCAAGATTTACAAAAAACAGCATTGCACAGTGGTTAAGACCATGGGCTTGGAATCATAGTTTGAGTTCAGATCGCACTGTGCCTTACCTCCCAGCCTTTTGATGCTGGGCAAGTCACTTGACTTTTCTAAATCTCAGCTTTTATAATCTATACAATAAGGTGAGAAAGGTATCTATCTCATTGGGTTGCTGTATGAGGCCCTCAAAGGGCACTGGCAAATAATAAGGCTCAGTGTGTATGAGGTATTATCATTCAGTGATTTGATCACATTCACACATTCACAGGAGTGTGGAGTTGGGACTTGAACCTGTGACTTTCAACTTCACCTCCTCCCTCCTCATCTTTCCAACCTGCCATTCTGCAGCAATTTCCTTCTCTCTCTCTCCTCCATGGGCAGGCAGCTGCTACACTAAGTGATTAGTGAGGGGGAGGGGTTTGGGAATAAAAGACTTAGAGATGCTGAGAGAACATTTGAACTCCTTGGAATAAATCAGCAAATTATTCTAAAAATGGAGAAACACCTACCCTCCATGTTATTAAGAGCTGCTTGATTCTAGCCCAAATTTAGCTTTTTTTTTTTTTTTTAAATCCCCCTCTTTGAATTACATTAATAGTGTATGAGTACTTTGGGATGTTGATGTGATCTATCCACTGTCGCTGGTAGGGGATTAAGGAGAGATGTGGAATTCCCACATTATAAGCCCCTTGTGACCCACAGCCTCTTCCTGTGATGAGTCTGGTGAGAGTGAGGGGTGCAGCCCACGGGCTCCTGTGGAGCAAACCATGGTCTCATTTGCACTGTACTTTAAGCAAATCAACGTAGGTTAGTGACCCCCAAACAACAAATTGGCTTAAGATAGTTACTGAATTGGGATTGTCCCTTGAAGGGTTTACATTCATTTCCATCAGGCCTCTTCCTTCTCAGAGAGTTCTCCTAGAGTGTTCTAGTGAGCCTAGCATGGTGGTTACTTTGGAACTCCATCACTGCTCATCTTCCGAGTTTGCCTGCAGGGGTCCCCAGTGCTGCACTGGAGTCCAAGTGTATGTGCACACCTTCACTCATGTGAACATTCACCTCTTCTTTGATTGTGAAAATAATAATTCTTGACCTTATACAGCACTTGACAGGTGACAAAGCACACTTAAATATGTTAATGATTCTGAGAGGTCTTTAGAGATTATTATTCCTACTTGACATGAGAAACTATAGATCCAAAAGGTTAAATGAATTGCCCAAGGAGAGGGGATAAATGTGAAGAGTAGTTACGTTCTTGAATATCCCAAGTCAGGTGCCCTTTTCCTAACACTTAGATCAATATTTTCCTCCTGACTGAATTAATTAGTTGGTTGGTTAATAGTTTCTCACATTCTACAGAAGATGTAGGTGTCTTGTAATAATTAAATATGGGTGAAAATATATGCCCAAACCAGGGAGAACATAGAATATGCAGAACCACTAAGACCAGTACTGTCATGGAGTAGAATTTGTCTTTGAGCTTCCTGGCAGCTAAAAAGAGAGACACAATCAGTTAGGTGTTTCTTGTCCGAGAGGAAAAGTATGCTAAAGGGAAGTAAAGATTTTAATAGAATTGGATTCTAAAGGGAACGTTTCACTTTAGGTAAGGGGCAATAAGAAAAATTGAAGATAATGCTCTCAACCAAATTTTATAACTATGCAGTGACATAAAATTCATTGCAAGAGGTCAGGCATTTGTTGGGTACCTATTATGTGGCGGGCACAGTACTAGGGACTCTGTGTGCCTTACTTTATTTAACCCTCATAAACATTTAATTATTGCAACTGTCTTTTTTTTTTTTTTTTTTTGTGGTATGCGGGCCTCTCACTGTTGTGGCCTCTCCCGTTGCGGAGCGCAGGCTCCGGACGCACAGGCTCAGTGGCCATGGCTCACGGGCCCAGCCGCTCCGCAGCATGTGGGATCTTCCCAGACCAGGGCACGAACCCGTGTCCCCTGCATCGGCAGGCGGATTCTCAACCACTGTGCCACCATGGAAGCCCGCAACTGTCTTTTAAAGTATCTTTATATCCATTTAATGATGAGGAAACAGCCTCAAGGAATTTATATAACTTCCTCAAAGTCACATAGCTAGTAAGGAGTAAATCTGAGAGACCCAAGCCTTGCTTATTCTAAAGCCCACGTTCTCCCCACTCTATCTTGCTCTTACAATGCTTTACGGAGATAAGTTAACTAAAAGCAAGTATATCGTTAAGTTCTGCAGACCTAGAATGGAGGATCGTCTTCTGTAAACATTACTTCTCTCATTTGAATTTGGTACTGAGTAGTAGACAAGCTCGTGTTCTATTGCTGCTTGAGACTGTTTCCCTAAACTTGGAATAATGGTTATTTGTTGTTGTTGAATACTATGCACTTTATGTACATTATCTTCTTTAGTCCTTCCAGCAGCTCAGTGAAGAAGGTGCATTATTATTCCCATTTTGCAGATGAGGAAGGGGAGGCTCACTGAGGTTAAGTAACTCAGAAAGTGTCACCTAGGTGCTCATTGGCAAGATTCAAATACAGATCTCTCTGGCTCTGATGAGCTCCTGCTTTACTGTTGTACTAGTGGGCCTCTTGCTAAGCAAGTGGTAAAGTTGTTAACCTCTTGAAAAAACTGAGATCCTAATCTAGACTCTTGTCTGAAAGGAAGGTCATCTCACCTCAGCACTGAGGTGGCTGCAGTGATAGCTACAGGCAAGTGTGAATTTTCCTTGGAAGGTAGTCGGGTCAGCTTTAGCCTGTGTCCTGTGTGTGGCTTTCATGTGCAGAGTTTCACATCGTGGAGCATGAGTGAGATGACTTTGACATGCAGAATTTCTAAAGAAGGTGTTCCGGTGACTCTCACAACCACAGGAAAAGCTTAAACACATTTCAGTGGATTTTCTTTTATGGGGTCTCTGAGGAACTCCCCAGGGTGAATTAACTACTAGATATAGGGGTGTCAAGAATTGATATGAACAAGCTTAATTTTGGAGCATGCAGCCAAATGTAATGATCTTAGTTGAGAATAGTTAACACAGAATTGTTTTTTTATTCCTTTAGTACCGTGATCAATGATGTAAGTGCAGTCACTCTCATTTTGTGATTATTCTAATAATAATAACCATCACCACAGTAAGAATAGGTAACATTCACTGAGCATTTCTCTGAATGCTTGGTAAGTAGTAGCCCCACTTAATCCTCATAACCAGCCTATGAATGGGGTATAACTGTTAACTGCATTTGGTAGATGAAGAAATGTAGAGAGGTTAAGTAACTCATCCAAGACACACAGCTGATAAATGGTTTACTCACTGCAATAGTCTGCTCTTTATATATGGTGGATCAAATAAAGATACTGATGCTCCTCTGTTGCGGTTACAATGCAACCAGTTCATATGCAAATGATTTAAAGTCCTTAACAATAGAAATAAAAAATAATGGGGACAAGGATGCAGAGAACAGTGAAAGATTGCTAACTCACTTAGGAGGAGACCATTCCTGCCCAGCCTAACTCTTACAGTGGGGCAAGTACCAGATGACTGGGAGTCTCTGTTGAGCACAAGAAGTTTGGTTCATAATTTGTTTCAGTTCAGTGTCAAAAGCTAATCTTGTGACATTGTTCTTGAGAGGTTTCTTTAGTAGGTAATGCACGTTGTTTCAATTATTAAAAGCAGCATACTTTTGCCTAAAGTCCACTTACTCCTTAAGCTGAGTGTTAGATTGAGAATTCTACATGTGTATATTGATAAAGAAAAAATTGGCATAATGATTTGAAAGAACAGCTAAGTGATTAAGAAGTCTGTAGCTCTGAGAAGCGAACTGGGTAAGCCTTGGATGCTGAAATCAGATTGACCTGGATTAGATGTGTGTCCTTGAGCCAGTTTCCTGACTTACTCTAAGTCTCAGTTTTCTCATCTGAAAACTGGGGATAAGACTCCCTAACTCATAGAGTTGTGATGATTAAATGAGATAATATCAAGTGCTTAGCCTAGTGACTGGCATATTATAAGCTTTCAGTAAATATGTGCCATATGAATGCCCATTAAAAATGGGATAGACTGTGTTCTGAGTCCATTCAGATAGAATTATACATGAAGAATTAGAGTGAACAATTTGATAGGGATTCGGGGTCACCAAATAGAATATTCCTGAATAATTTAGGTGTTAGAATTTAAGTTTCCACATGCAGTCAGTATCTTTGGAGGAGTTGGAGGCTCTAATTATCAGACTCTGCAGAATTTTTTCCACGCTGAAAGGGATGGAGTGGGCCTGTGATGGAGCAGAGAAAGCCCTGAGCTGGTATTCAGGAGGTGGGGTTCTAGTCCACCTGTGCCACTTACCAGCTGTCTGACATTGGGCACTTCATTGAATCTTTTTGGGCTTCAGTTTACTGAGTCATGGAATGAGGGGTTGGTATAGGCAATTTTTTTTTTTTTTTTTTTTTGCGGTACGCGGGCCTCTCACTGTTGTGACCTCTCCTGTTGCGGAGCACAGGCTCCGGATGCGCAGGCTCAGTGGCCATGGCTCACGGGCCCAGCCGCTCCGCGGCATGTGGGATCTTCCCGGATCGGGGCACGAACCCGTGTCCCCTGCATCAGCAGGCAGACTCTCAACCACTGCGCCACCAGGGAAGCCCGGCGTAGGCAATTTTAAAATTTTCTTCCAGCTCTCACATTCTGCTGTAAATCAGTTTAGGCTTTTGAAGCTACATAAACTAACCAGTAACAAAAAAGTTGCCAGAAAAGAGCTTTTTTTTTTCAGATAGTCACAAATAAAATAGAGAGGAAATAAATGAAAACAAAACAAAAACTCCTAAGTAGGTTACTGGACATTCCAAAATATCCCTTAGGGCCAAATGACCCTTTATATTGTCTTTCATTGATTCCTTTGGAGAAATGTCCTCAGCTCATTCACAAGCTTAGACTCTTTTGCTTCCTTCCTTGATTGAAAAAAAAATTCTTTTAAATTATTTCACTGCAACAGCAGGAGTGGCCCCAAAGGATGGAGGCACAGGAAACGTCTTTACTATAATCGTTGCCGGTGGCAGTACAACCCTTTTCTGAGTTGCCTTGAGCTGTCACCAGAGTGAATGTATGAATGAATCAGATGAATAGGGAAGATAAGTCCAAATAACAGAACAGTTGGTTTTTTTTTTCCTCCCAAAGAACAATTTTGTCTTGAGCAAAGGGTCATTTAAACTGGAGATATAGTTGGCATGGTGCCTTGGAAAGGCTTGTCACTTTCTTTCTACAATACTTCCTGAAAAGTTTCCCTTTCATTTGGGACTTGTTCAAACTGGCTGTCATAATTTTCCTTAAAATAATGGTGACAGAGAGTGATGAGTAAAGAGTACATTCTAGAACTGGTTTTCTGCCTTTCAACGTTTCAAGGTAATAAGATGCTTCTCAGAAATGTAGCTCTTCTTTCTGTGATAGTGCTTGGAGAACAGTAGTCATATCCAGCAGCCTGTCATGTCACGAATTACTTAGTTAAACCTCCACATCTAATATATGAGACAGCTGAAGGAAAGTTACTTGGCCAGGGTGGCCCAAAGAGTTAACTTAGGCCTCTTTCCTTCAAGCGAGTGTTTTTTCTCCCACGCCACGTTTCCTTCCTATATTGGGCTGCGGCTTCCTAATTCTTACAGAAAAACTTGAATTTGCCACAGCTGTGCCCATCCTCCACCAACATTAGGACTTTAGAGAGTGAAAAGATTTTCCATCTTTCTGAGGGGTCAAATCCATGAGGATGTGGCTGCCAGACTCTCCTGAAACTACGAGATACCGGAAGAGCAAAGTGAAAGCATACATGACGGGACTAAAGTTTCCGTGGCAGTTAGTGAGCACGAGGGATCTAACTTCAGATAGGAGACCTTTTCCAAAGCTTGAGAATGTGGCAGACCATCTGGAATAATCCCATGGCACCGCAAGCTGGAGTAATGTGGGGTTTTTTTAAACTTTTAATTTGAAAAAATTCTAGGTTTACAGGAAGTTGCAAGAGATAGCACAGAGAGGTCCCATGTCCCCTTCATCCTATTTTCCCCAGTGGTTATATCTTATATAATTATAGTTTAATATCAGAATCAGGAGATTGACACTGGTACAAAGTGTGTGTATAGTTCCATGTCATTTTGTCCCCCGAACGGATCCACGTAACCACCACCACAATCAACATACAGAATAGTTCCACCACCGCAGAGATCTTCCGAGGGCTATTTCTTTATAGTTACACCCTCTCCTTTCACACTATCCCTAACCCTTGGCACCTACTAATCTCTCTTCCGTCTCTGTAATTTTGTCATTCTGTGAAAGTTACATAAATGAATCATACAGTATGTTAACTTTTTATATTGACTTCTTTTCGAGCACTGTAACGCCCTTGAGATCCGTCCGCAAGTTGTTGTAAATAGTTCATTTCTTATCGTCGAGTAGAAGAAATCTACACTATGGATATACCAGTTTGTTTAACTGTTTACCTACTCAGAGACATTTTGATTGTTTCCTGTTTCAGGATTTTACAAGTAAAGGTGCCACAAGCAATTGTGTACATATAGGCTTTGGAATAGATACCACTTCATTTCTCTGAGATAAATGCCAGGAAGTGTGATTGCTGGGCTGTATTGGTAAATGTATGTTTAGTTTTTAAAGAAAGTGCCAGATTATTTTTCAGAGTAGTGGTAGCATCTTACTCTGCCACCAGCCGTGTATGAGCAATCCAGCTTCCCTGCGTTCTCCCCAGCATTTAGTGCTGTCACTGTTTTTTGTTTTAGGTGTTCTAATAGGTGTGTAGTGATAATCCTGTTCTGGTCCTAACTTGCGTTTTCCTAATGGCTGATGGTGTTGAATAGCTTTTCATGTTCTTGTTTACCATCTGTATATCCTCTTTGGTGAAATGTCTCTTTGTATCTTTTGCCCGTTGTCTAGTGAGATTGTTTGTTTTAGTTTTTTTTTTATTGTTGAGTTTTGAGAGTTCTGGATATAGTCTAGATATGAGTCCTTTGTCAGATATGTGATTTGCAAATATTTTCTCCCAGCCTATAGATTGTGTTTTCATTCTCTTAACAGGGTTTTTTACAGAGCAAAAAATGTTAAGTTTTGATGAAGTCCAATTTATCAATTACTTTTTTTCTTTTATGGATCATACATTTTGTGTCATGTCTAAAAACTCTTCACTAAGCTCTAGTCCTGAAGATTTTTCCCTTTGTTATCATCTAAGATTTTTTTAAAATTTACATTTAAATCTGTGATCTGTTTTGAGTTAATTTTTGTATAGGATGTGAGGTTTAGATCAAGGTTTAGTTTAACTTATTTTTAAATTTTTATTTTCTTTTAGAGTGTTATTGTATTGAGTAGTATTTTCATCCTATGCTTAAACTAAATAAGAACCAAAATTTCTATAACCAATATCTTTTTAAAAAAATTTTTATTTTATATTGAGCATAGTTGATTAACAATGTTATATTAGTTTCGAGTGTACAGCGAAGTGATTCAGTTATACATATACATATATTTTTTCCTCTAAATAAAAAGATATTATCTGTATGAAAAGATACATGTAATAAGTTCCATGTAAAGTTATTATGTTGCCCACTTTTTATAGTAGCCAATGTCTCCTACAGAGAAGTGGTCACTGCAGAGAAATATAAAGGAAAAAACGTAAGCTAGATACCTTTCGGCGGGCTGGGGAATATTTAAATAGGTGAGAGCAGATTTCAGGCAGAGCAGGAATCTAAAGGAGTACATCTCCCAACCCAAAGTTTATTTCCTGATTACCGCTTGGATGCACTGTAGTAGCTGGTTGGGAGTTGGACAGTAGATGCTAACTACAGAGCAGACACTAGAGCTTGTATTCGGGGCTGAAGATCCTGCAGTGGGCCTGGAGGCCCAGTTGAAGGCTCTACCTAAGGGCTGCAAAGCAGGGCCAGAGTTCAACTTTGTATTTAATACAGTGCTGAAGAATGATTAGATAAGAAGATTGCACTAGAATTTGATTTTGAGGGGCAACATAATGTAGCATAAAAGCACTAGGGCAAGAGTCAGGAAGTCTTGATTTAGTGTCAGTTCTGCAGTAAGTGGTCTTATGACTTTCTGCAGCTCGGATAACCAACATGAGCCCCAGTTTTCTCCTTTGTGAAACAAGAAGCTTGGACCCGAGGTGATCTCCAAAGTCTTTTCCAGATTTACACTTCATGGTTTTGTAAAAATAATTTAAAAAAAAAATGTACTGTGGTATGATCTTCATTTTCTCTTGTTGGTTGGAATATAAAACCTTGATATGAGAAATGATAATTGATGTTTAATAGTACATTTGTTAAATGTGTTATGGATATGCCCCCTTTAATTTAAAATATGTACTATATTAAGTGTTTACATGTAATGCATCTAATGCTACAGTGGGTTAATTGATTGACAGATTCTCTTTGAAAAATATTAGAGGGCTTATAATCTATGTTAAACATTGCGCGTCCCCTTGGAATTGGCAGTCTGTTAGCAGTATCCCAGTACTGTCAATGAAATGTGAACTGTTGATTTGAACAGTGCACAACATCAGTGACTGATGGCAAGGGGCATTCAGCTTATTTTCCCTTTTTAAAATTTCCCTTTAATTTTCTGAATGAGATGACTGCATGCTATACGTTATTTTGTTCTTATATTTCTTATTTACATAATCTTAGTTCTTTCTCACTGGTACAAGTTCTGAAAAAGAACAACTTTTTAATGAACCCTGTTAAAAAACCTTGAAAACTTTGGTTTGGAATTTGAACAGAAAAGGAACGGGAAAATGATCTGAGTTCTTAGGAAAGAAAAAGTAGCCGTGGGTTGATAAAGTTACAAGCAGGCTCTTGGAAAGCCAGAAGATAACCCGTTTGGCCAGAGCATTATAGTGTATGGCAAGCAGACAGGTAGCTGAGTTAGGAAAAAGGGCAGCTCTAAAGCTGATTTTAACTGAACTAGTATGGTGTCAGTCGGTGTTAATGAGTGGAACACCTATGACTGGTCACTGGATGTTTCAAATATGCAAAGAAAAGGGGATCATTACATTTATTTAATATATATTTTATTTTATTGAAGTATCGTTAATTTACAGTGTTGTGTTAGTTTCAGGTACAGCACAGTGATTCGGTTATATATATACATGTATTCTTTTTCAAATTCTTTTCCCTTATTGGTTACTACAGACTACTGAGTATAGTTCCCTGTGCTGTATAGTAAGGGGGACCACATTACGTTTCAGGCTAAGGCCTGACAATACCAAATGGACTTGGTCTGTGAATCTGATGAGCAGAGTTTTGTTAATGAGAATACCTACCAAACGTCCTGTCACGCGTTTTGGAAAAGTTCTGTCACTCTTTGTCTTCTGTGATAAACTAAAACTGTTTCTCTGCCTCGGCGCAGCGATAGACAGTGACCATGGCTCTGCTGATTTTATATTTCTTTAACATCATCACAATATTCATTCCTCTCTCTCCTTCCTCCTCCACCCTCATTTCTCTTTCCTTGTCTTAGGAAGCCTTTGGGTGAAAACCCCGTTCCACCTTTGATCTTTGCGTGCTCTTGTATGGTCACGTTTCCCAGAACAAGAGGCCACTCTAGGTACAGAGCTGCCTGCAGTAGCTGAAATGTGTGCAGTCCTAACATTTGATTCACCGAAGGAGCTTCTCTTTCTTGTCATCAGAGTCACACAGGGCCAAACTAGTTCTGCCTCATTTGCGCTGAATGTCTTGGCCTTTGTGAGTGGGAAGTCAGCAGAATCTCGACAGGATCGGGTGTGAAGGCCACTCTTGTGTCCTACGTGCAAGGCTGTAGCCTCATTACCCTAAGCTCCGGGGAAGGAAATGTGAGGCTTTCAGGGGAGTAGCTTTTGAATCAACATTATTGCTATATGATCCCCGCTTTCTTTCCTTAAGATTTATGGATCACCAAATTGTACCCATTAAGAACTTATTGCTATTTACAGAAATCAGGTTGGATATGAAACTGATTCCTTGTCTTTTACAAAATTTCCATTGGTTTTGCAAGTGTTCCGGTCCAAAGGAACTTTCTTGCAGAGTTCAGTGTAAGCCGATACCAGGCTGGTCCACGGTGTCATCCTTTTAGACCCAAGTGAGCTTTTTATAGTCCTCTGGCTGCAGATCCCTCCTCCTTTTGCTTCTTTATGCTAAATGAGGAGAGTGAATGATCATCATAGAATTTTCTAGGTAGTCAGCTTTCAGGAACAGAATCATTTTTTTTTTCTTTGTCTTGACTTGTAATGTCTATAAACTTCTGTTGGAAACTTAATCAACAGTGATAAGGGTAATAGGAGTAAGACTGGTAGTAGTATGATGTCATAAGGTAAAAATAAACCTCTATCAGTTATATTTCCCAGAATGGAAATAAAGGGCTTCTACTTGTATTTCACACTGGGAATATTTTAGATGTTATACTCTCTGCCAGATTCATTGCTACTCCTTTAATAATGGAAAGACTTGGTTTCTACCAAAAGTATTTCTCATAGAATTTGAGCACAAAGGCCAGTTATTCTGTCTCTCACCAAAGGAGAAATCCTTGCTATGACTTTTCTGACTGGTCGTAATTCACACTGTTAGGGCCAGAGAGCTTACTTCTTGCACTGCGGTCCATTCCATGTATGGACAGTTTTAATCACTAAGACGCCTTTCATTACATTCGATCAAAGTCAACCTTCCTGTAATTTTGACCCTTTGGTCTTAGTTGTATCCTTGATAATACATTTAATCCTTTCTCCTTTTTCCATGTTAACAGCCCTTGAAAACAAGAAGGAATCATGACATCTCTCAGCTTTGTGACTTGACAAGCTATATTCTATTTATCTCTCTTCTTCCAAGACATTGCTGACAATGTTGAATGCAGCACTGCATTACTTCTCCAAGCTGATCCTGGTTCATCAGTCAGCTCTCTTTTGTGTTTACATCTTTCTGAACCTTTGCATTTAAATGAGGATAATGACCCCCATTGGTCCTGGTCTTGGGACCCCTTTGCTCCCACCAGTGCTTTTGCTTCCCATCTTTTTCTTGCATATTTCTGATTCTTACGCTTTGGGTTCTTGTTTTGGTTGTAGATTGTCCCTCAGTAGGCTCTGGTTTTCTGGTGTTTCGCTCTTTAGGCCTCCCAACTTGCTTCTCTCACTGATAGTTATCAGCCTGGTGCCCTCGATGCGGAATCTGATTAGGCAACTGTTTAGTCATGGAGTAATATTCCTTGGAGTGTGTTTCCTGATGGGTGTCCTGCAGCAGTGGGTTACGGATATGCTGAGAAATTGATCTCTGCTGCTCTTGGGTAGCCTGGCAGGGCCTCAGTGGACCCAGGTGTCGGGTAGCCTCCTCTGTATACTTCAGTGTGACATACCGATGTCATTCCCTATGTGTTCCATGATGGGCCAGAGCCCTAAGCACTGCTTCAAGGAATTGACCTAGAGTGCCACTAGTTAGTGATGGGGTAGGATTAGATATTTTGCTTAACTCAAGATAAATGAGGCAGTCATTTAATCAGAAAAGGAAATGAGGCTTTCTTGGCATAGCATATTCTTTATGATCCCATCCTGGCTCCTGGTAACTTTTTGGGTTGAAAGAACTGGGTGCTTTCAGAGGTGCTCTTGTGTGAGGATACCCCCTACAGGCTCACCTGGGTAGTGTGAAGGCAGATGCCTGTGCTGATGATAATCCTCTCATTAGATGTCTCTAGGCTCAAAAGATGGGTGCTAGTATTTCAGGCAAGTTCAGTGAAAGCTGGGGCCTGATGAAACATTGGAACTTGGAAGTTTGCGGACTTTCTACTCCTGCTCATATTGCTGTCACAGGCAAGTGGGCAAGCGTTAAGGGAAGCAAAGTCAATAGCTAGGGCACTAGAGACACTGGACTGCTCAATAATGACCAGGTGTAAAACAATTCTTGTATTACTCTGTAAAATGTCATTGAAAAGATATATTTAAAAGAAAAGTTAAATCTTGATTTTTTGAAATTTGCCTATCCTGTGCATTTCAAAATCTGTACTTAGATTAAAAATTTTTGGTAAGATCTGTTTCCTCCTTTGCTTTTTTTCTGTGTGTGTGAATTTATTTATTTACCTATTTTTGTCTGTGTTGGGTCTTCGTTGCAACACGTGGGCTTTCCCTAGTTGTGGCGAGCAGGGGCTACTCTGTTGTGCTGCATGGGCTTCTCATTGCCGTGGCCTCCCTTGTTGCAGAGCACAGGCTCTAGGCACGTGGGCTTCAGCAGTCGTGGCACGCGGGCTCAGTAGTTGTGACTCACGGGCTCCAGAGCTCAGCCTCAGTAGTTGTGGCGCACGGGCCTAGTTGCTCCGCAGCATGTGGGATCTTCCCGGACCAGGGCTCGAACCCGTGTCCCCTACATTGGCAGGCGGATTCCCAACCACTGAGCCACCAGGGAAGTCCACCTCCTTTTCTTCTGATAAATAGTTTTCCATAGTGACAAATGCTATCTCTGTTTATTATGATTTTTCATAATAAATACTTTGAAGCAGCAGTTCTCAAACTCGAGTGGACGTCAGAATCCCTTGGAGGTCTTGTTAAAAATTCAGATTTTTGGGCCTCACTCCCAGAGATTTGACTGAGTAAGTTGTGTGGCTCAGGAGTGTTTTATAAAAGCAGCCATGTGGATTCTCTTGCAAGTGGTCAGAAGACCAAACATTGAAAAGCACTGGATGCGAAGGATGATGCTTTCCTACTTAGCAGGTGGTGGATGCTCTTTTCGTACTGTCTAAGGATGATTTGACTTGAAGGCTTGTGTTTTTCCCCTAGCATGTGTTTCTTCTTATGCTGTGTTGAAATACAGAGACACCCAACCAAACTAGGATCATCACCAGCAGTTTCTTTAACTTTGTGCAAAGTCAGTTCAATCATTATATGTTGTTTTTGGTTATGCCATTCAGAAAACACTCAACTTATTAAGTTGGACAGAGTAACATCACCTAGCATTTGTGTATAGCTATACAGTTAAGCAGTATTTTCACTGACATTGTCTCAATTGATCTTTATAACAATCTTGTGCAGTGGGTATTATTTCCATTTTTGAAGTAGGAAGTTTAAGGTTGTGAGTAAATGGTAGAAGTGATACTCTAACCAACATCATTTATACTTCAAAATTAGGCAGGATTTATTATGTGCCAGGGACGATGATGTACATTTTGTTCATTCTCTCTCTGAATCTTCATAAGAACTGTGAGGTAAGTATTATGATTACCTTTATTATTATCATGACCTCTTTTTAAAAACTTTGGCTCTTGATGAGGTTAAGTAGCAGTAACTGCTTGAGGTGATGCCTTTAAGTAAATGGCAGAGCCAAGATTTGAGTTAGGTTCTTACCTGGGTAGTGTGAAGGCAGATTGCCTGGATTGATTGCAATCCTCTAATTAGATGTCTCCATCCTCAGGAAGCTGGGTGGTAGTATTTCCAGGCAAGTTACCAGTACACATTACAGCCAGTTGCCAGTATACACGATAGAAAGCCATGCTGCAACTCATTCTGGAAAGAACAGAGAGTAACAGAAGGAAAGATCTAATAGGAAGGAAAGCAGACATTCAAAATATAAAAATTAAGACCAAAGGAAAGGAAATACAGTTGTACATTTTTAGAAAACTTGATAAAAATAGGATTTTTTGCTTTTTAGACATCGGAAGTACAAAGGGTGGGAAAGGCATAAGTTGTAGTCTGCACACATTCTGATAATGTTAGCCATTCTTCTTGAAGCATAGAGTTGTCCTGTGTTTTATAGGCTTTTGAGTGTCATTTAGTCTTTCATTTATGGGATCATGTTTCCATTACTAATACCAACTGGCGTTTGACCTTCATGCCTATGCCCTTGGCAGTGACTGTCTCTATATCTTCAGTGTACAGTATGGCCTATGTGTTTTGAATCAGAAGTTTGCTTTCATCAGGTACATCTTGTATTTTTTGTGCTAGTGATTTTTTCCCATTGATAGAAAAGTCTCAGGGATACTATATTTATCCTGGACTTCCTGTTGAAAGTTCACAATTAAAAATTTTGGTTTTGGTAGTTTTGGTTATAATCCAATGATCAGCTTTAACACATAAGAAATAAACAAAATGCTTAAATATTTTTTGGGGCCCTGAATCCTACTTTGAACTGTGAGGTAAAACATAGTATTTTCTATTTACTAAATGTCACCAAGATTCCACATGAATAAATGACTCAAAGCACCTTTTCGTAATCTCAAGTCAAGCTTTTATCATGACTTCATGTCATCTATTACTGATGGTGATGAAAATACCCAGGATGTAATATATCGCCCTGACGTTTTAAAATTCTGTATCTACCAAAGTGCATTTAACAGCTATCCATGTCCATCTGACTTTTAACAGGTACTGATTGCATATTAACATGTTTTGGTTCTGATAGTCTAGGGGACTGGGCCAGAAAGGGACAGCATTCAGGATGATGTCCTGTTCAAATTGGTTCTGTCTTGCTTGGTGCCCCATTGAGAGCCATGAGTGAAGATCTAGGATATATCAGTTTAGGCATGTGTTCTCTAAATGCTTTTCTTTCAGGGAGGATTGCTGAAAATGTCAGAGGCCCTACTTTCTGATGGAGACAGTGAGTCCATGCAGCTCTTGATGGTTTGGCTTGAAAACAAGGAGTTGGAGAGCAAATGTAGGGTAGGCTTCTAGAGGAGCTTTCGAGGGCATTTCGAGCCATCAGGCCGATATCTTCACTCAAGACATCTTGTGTGGTTCAGTTGTTTATTTAGTTAAAAAAATCTCCATGGAAATGCTATGGAGAGTACTCTGCTTTTTTCCTCACTCCATGCTATAGGTAAGAGAAAGTCAATTCTAATTCTTCCTTTTTTCTCCTTTCTGTGACTGGCAAAATGTGCATGACCTTTGTACCTTTCAGTCAAATGGAGGCTGCTTCTTGACCTTTAGGGTGGCTGGTGGAATTACATTCTAGGTTCTCAAACTTTAGGGACTTAGCAGAGGCCTAGGCTGACCTTGAGAAGGTGCTTTCTTATGCCTTTGAGAATAGCACAGAGTGAAGCAGGTGGAGGAGCCAGGATTCCAATACAGACAGGAGTAAGTAATTACATTAGGTAAGAAATTATTCCTTTTCCTTCCGGCAGGTGAACAAGCTAAAGAGGAAAATACGAGAAAGGAAATAAAGCTCATTTGAAGAGGGAAAGTGTCTATAATGGAATATTTACAAACTTTTTATTAAAGGAAATTGTATCTTTTTGGACTGTTGGTTGAAATGTGTCTTGGATGTATATGTAATATTTCTTATAGGATTTGGGTATAGGATTAAGACATTAGTCAGCCATGACAACTACGTTATTAATTAACAACTAGTTAGTGGATACCTGCTGGTACCGTACTGTATAGAATACCAAAATGTTCTAAATGTTTTTATATACAAACTAAAATGTTATTATAAATAGGAGAGAATCCCTGCTTCCAAGGAGTTTTATAATCTAGCAGGGATAAAGATAATGTGTACATAAGACACCAGTTGAGAGCACTTGCCAAGTAGCATATCAGTAAGTGAAAAAAAAATAGTGTAAATAGAATTTCTAAGTATTGAGTGATGGAGTGGTACTAAAGATGTAGGACTAACAGAGGAAGGAGATGAATTTTGAACTGGATAAGAGAGAAACGTACATTGGCAAATAAAAGTGAGGATGGCATTTTGAGTAGGAAGAAAGCTAAATGTGAGGACACAGTTTTGGAAATGACAATGAACAAGTCAAGCACACTGGCTTGGTTGACATGGAACTTCCATGGCCATGGATGATTTGTGATGAATTTGATTATAGCTTTGATGTGATACTGCAGTAGGAACATGCCATAGGTCCTTCTTTTTTTTTCCCCACTGCGCCATGCAGCATGTGGGATCTTAGTTCCCTGAGTAGGGATCGAACCTGCGCCCCCTGCAGTGGAAGCACAGAGTCTTAACCACCAGGACTGCCAGGGAAGTCCCTCCATAGGTTCTTTTTTTTTTTTTTTTTTTTTGCGGTACGCGGGCCTCTCACTGCTGTGGCCTCTCCCGTTGCGGAGCACAGGCTCTGGACGCACAGGCTCAGCGGCCATGGCTCACGGGCCTAGCAGCTCCACGGCATGTGGGATCCTCCCGGACCGGGGCACAAACCCACGTCCCCTGCATCGGCAGGCAGACTTTCAACCACTGCGCCACCAGGGAAGCCCCCTCCATAGGTTCTTGAATACATGCAATATGTTGAGATACGATAGTTACTTAGGCAGCATAAATATCTACAATGGATTGGAGCAGTGGAGCTAGAGGTGGGAGAGTGTTAAGGGGTTGTTGTAATCCAGGCATAAGTAATGAGGGCTTAGTGGGCTGTGTTGGGCAAGTCTGCCGGGCTGGAAAAAATGAGCTCAGATTTTGAGATGTTACATTTCAGGTGTCAGGGGCGTAGCCTGAGTTGACCAGTCAGTAACCGGAGACAGGATCACAATTTGAGAGGTCAGGCCTTAATCACTGATTTCTGAGGCATCCGTGTGAGGCGATAGTTCAGTAACACCTGTGGTATATGCTTCATAGTGGTGAATACTGAGGGAGAAATGCAGAAAGCCAGTTTCAAACCTTACGAACTGTTGCCAGCCAAGGGGGTGGAGGCAGGCAAAAAGAAAAGTCAGCAAATGAGAGAAAGAGGTGGTAGAAGAACACAGAGAACATCCAGGGAAACCATGCGAGAAGGGAATTTCAGCAGTGCTAAATGAAGCATAGAGGTCAAGGGGATTGAAAACTTGAGAAAGGCCTATCGGATTTGTCAAGGGAAAGGTCTTTGGAGTTTTAGAAAAATGTGTTTCCAGTGAAGTTTCAGAGCAAAAGTGCATCAGGGATTTTCTATGTACTCTGCATGACAAGGGGATTAATGTTTAATAAATAAATCCCTTCTGTAATTGCTTTAGCACATATGACTGGGTAACTGGGTCTTCGGTATTTCAAGGGAAATTATGAGGACACCTCAGGAAGAAGGTGAGGTTAGATTTCTCATATTATGCAAACCAGTCAGTTGATTTGGTGGGTTATGTGACAGAGAAGCTCTCAAAGCTGAAACGTTGGGCTTACTTGGATTCGCAAGGTCATACTGGCTTTGGGGAAAATCCTTGGGAAAATGGAGAATCCAGGGTTTGAAGGCTTCTTCATGGGTACTGTTATTTGGTGTGTGCTGATGGATGAGCTTGAAAGGATTTGTCAAAATGTTGAGCTGTGGAAAACAATAAGAATCAGATTAAAGTTTATGAAAAGTAACATTAATTAACATGGAAGTGGGGGCACTGAAGAATTTTGGTCAATGTTGAATCAATGCTGTAAACTTAGTGACTTATTATGAATAAATGGAGGTGAGAGGTTAGACATGGTGAAGACCTCAAATTTTAAAAGGCAGGAGACACTTTTTTATGGCCTAAAGGGAGACATTTGTAGTAAGAAAACAGGCTTTTCAGTTTATCTCCTATTCAGCTAATTAGTGGTAGTCTGATTAGTTAGAAAACCTGGAACGATAGCTGTAACATGGTCTGACATAGATGTAAGTAGATGAAAATATACTGCTTTTCTGGTGAGTTAAATATGTGATGTTGGATTTATAATCACAACAGACTAGTTGAGAAGGGATGAAGGTAGAGACAGGATTAACTTTTTTTTGGTCTTTAGCTCATTTTTCTTTATGTTCAGGTAGTTGTTGCCCAGAACTAACTATGGGCTGAATACAATTTTGCTATAATTGAGGATATGACTTTAATGTTTCTACAGATTTTCATGTCTCTACAGCAAAACGTGAATTGCTTGTGTTGTATCTCTGATATAAAATATAGTGTTTTCCAAGTGCTTTATAAAACGTAGTTTAGGTGGGTGAACATGGAACTGTGCTTAAACTTGGATTGCATGGGAATCTGAAAATTTCCTGATTGTCTATTCAGGTTGATACATGATTGTGATATTCATGATAGTGCATTTCTTCTTGATTTCCCAAAAGCTGTTGTATGGTATGAGATGTATATTGAATCGAGCCAATAGTTTTCAAAAGGTCTAGGAACTTTCTAAATTTACTTATTTGAACTCCACCTTGTTACCAAACACCAGGTGACATATAGCTATTACATACACTAAAAGAATAAATTATAAATAAGTGGGAAAACTAAAGGGAAAAAAATAGTGACTTAAATGGAGTCAAGAAAGAACAAATGTAAACCAGTGAGTAGTCATGGCCATGTGGTATATGTGGACCTCATTTTTGTTTTTAAGTTTTCTACCAACCAAGGCAAATGTGGAACTTGTTTTCTTACTCCACTTATAGAGACAAAACAAATCACTTGCTTAGGAGAAGCACAGGTATCACCGACACAGACCCAGAAAGAAATAAAGAGGGCTTTGTATAATGCAGTGAACGATGCCCTTAACAGCATCTTGATTAGAAACCCAGCAAGTTCTCATGAGCTGGCTCCACGAGTCCATTGACTGCTGGTGTCACATGAAAATGTCCTTTGGCAAAGTCTATTCAATGGCGGGTCTCCAGGGTCAGTTAGATCATTCTTTTAGTACTTAAGTTTGGGGTAACTATATTTCTTTCCATTTCATGTGTTTTGAGCTTTCAGGGTATCCATTTACAACCCAGGACATACCCCTGTCACTCTTAAGGTCTGAGCACTTGTAATTGAAAGCATTCACTCTATGAGCTGTCCTTTTCCTGTGAACCAGCGGGAAGGATGAGCTTTCATCACATTAGTGAAGGGTGAGGTAATGGTTACACAATTGATTTTTGGAGTAGATGATAAAGAAATTCCAAGGAAAAAGTTAGGGTCTTCATTTTCCCTGTGGATTTAAAGGAGATCTAAACCTGACAAAATTTTCCAGAAATCGTTTTCATGTTCCTTCCCAAACTAGGAGTATACTAGTAACTACAGTACATTTTTTCTGGAACAAGGTGGAACATTCAGAAGAATAAAGTACTTAAAATAGCAGTAAGATTTCTGTGAGCTTAAGGGAGAAGCAAACTCTCCAGTTAGGAAAGGTTTGCTCTGTGAAGCTGTCTAGTGCTGCAGTGGAACAGTTTCCCCTGCCAGGTATGAAGCGTGTCTTCACTCTGGAGCGGCCTGTTCATTGTATTTCCCTTGGCACGTAATTCGGGTTCTTGGACACCTTGGTAAACTCATCACATTAGATCATGGGTTGATGGAAGTTCATGTTTGGATGTTTTTAAATTGGTCGGGACCTGGCTAGGGGAAGAATGTATGTCTACAACTGGCCCTGAAAGAGATTAAACTTATTTGAATTTCTTTTTTTAATGTCAGTGGAGTGGGTAGTAATATTTCTTTTGCACTGAGCTAGCAAGTGTGCCTGTTAGAAGAGCATTCCTGAACACATGATGAATCAGAGACTGATTAGCTCTAGTTTAAGGAAGGCATCTGGAAACCGCTTGTGAAGGAGATTTTGCCATTAATTATAGAAGATACACATGCCACCAATTTAAGGACGAAAGACAGAGATTACCCCTTACCAGAATGATTTCTATCTACTGTATGTTCTCTTTTAATTTAAACTTCAGGATGCTGTCTTAAAAGTAGTTTGGTTTTTTCAGCCAATGATATGGAAAAAGCAGATGATAGCCACATTTGTTACAAATATTATGTGTACAGTTATATTGAGTTGAAAACACGACAAGTCACTAGTCAAAAGGGTAGTTTAGTTTTTCCTTTGCAAAAAATTTAATCTTGTTCCGTAAAACAGATTCTTTATAACTTACTGCTTTTATGAGGCTGCTTATTTACCTTTCTACAATTTTGACCATTTAGGTATGCTGAAGTTATAAAGTATGCTTATTCAGACCTTAAGTTTTTAGGTATGGATGACCGAAGGCAATAATTTCAATGAGTGAAGTGGGGAATAGAGCTTGTTTCTGAAGGGAATGATAATTTTAGACAAAGAACTAAAGTTTAGGAACATCATAATTATAGATGTAGGTTTAGAAGCTATCTGTTTTACAATACTTCAGAATATTTTTTTATGTAAAAGTAAAGTATATGTATATATATTGAAGAAAATATAATTAATATCAATAATCAAAAAGAAGAAAAATGTAACAATCACCTGGGATGTATAGATAGGCCATTAATGTTTTAGGTATATCCTCCTAAGTTTGTATATTAAACGTATATATTTTTGATAAAAATGGTATTATACTGTAAATACATACTATCTTCAAAACCTTCTCTTTTTTTCCTAACAATGTCTCATGAAAACCTTCCTAGATTATTATATAGTTTTATAGCCAACCCAGTGTCATTTTAAGGCCGTTGCACACATGTACCATAATTTATTTAACCATTCCCGTGTTTTGGGGTGTTAGGTTCTTCCTCATTTTGGTTACTATAAGTAGTGCCTTAACAAACATCCCTGTAGTTAAATCCTTGAGGTCATCCATGGTTATTTCCTCAGAATAAATTGCAAAACGCGGAATTCTGGTTCTGGAAGCAGAACTGGAAGCTTCTGGTATGCATCATCACAGTTATCCTCCACAAAGTCTTTTTCAATTTGCAGTATGATCAGTGGTATATGAGAGGGTGTATGGAGGTGGCGTTCTCTTTAGAGGTAATAGCTAAGGCTTTGCCGTTAATGTAACTTGGTATGGTTGACAGTTCAGCTGAGCACCTGGGACCCTTCTGGGAGTTGGAGCATTCTTCAGCTCCTACTCGATTGAGTCTGGTAATATTTTAGGCTGAGTCCTTCCTGAGCCAGACTCCTCCTCCTTACAATTTAAAATGACATTCTTGGGACTTCCCTGGTGGTCCAGTGGTTAAGACTCCACGCTCCCAATGCAGGTGGGCAGGGTTCGATCCCTGGTCAGGGAACTAGATCCCGCATGCATGCCGCAACTAAGAGTCTGCATGCTGCACCTAAGAAGTTCACAGGCCGCAACGAAGATCCCGTGTGCCGCAACTAAGACCTGGCACAGCCAAAAAAATTATTAAAAATTTAGTTTAAAAAAATGACATTCTTGGATCAGTCATGGACTGTGGCGAAGTGAAAAGCTCCTTTACTCCTCCCCACACCTGCCTTTCTTTCAAGTTCTCCTTCAGAGCTATCCACTGATATTCTTGCCCTGCCGAGAGTTAGGTCATTTCCCATCTGAGTCTAACACACAGAAACTGGGGACTGTTGCTCTGCCTCTGGACTTAGAGATGGAGAGAAGTTATCTCTTGATCCTTGTCTCCAAGGACAGCTTAGACCCTGGAGCTGCAAACCCTACGTATTTATGCAGTAACTCTGGACTGACTTTTACCTCTAGTTTGGAATACACAGATCCTTTTTAATACCCATTTAAGGGATTTTCAGGGGCTTTACCTTGAGTTTCCTAAGAGAGGAGGCAATCACAACCGATTCCTTCTTCAGCATTGATTGGAGAAGAAAATGTTTGTAGTCCCTCCTGCCTTTTCACTTTGAGTCTTTACAATGGGAGTGTGCTCATCCATGGCAGTGGCTGCCCACTCCTCCACTTCTAAGGCATCGTGCCATTCAGCGCTTGTTTCCAGGTCTTTAGTTGTCCTGCCTTGAACAGAATCTTTTAAATTTGTTCTGTTTTTTAAATTTTCTTTCTTTACCTCATACAAATAAAATTTTAATGTATTTTTATTTCCATAGTTGAAACAAAATGGAGTCAAAAGCAATACAATACAGAATAAGTAATAGAGCAGAAAATCAAAGCCTCTCTTCATCCCTTTGCTCTTGAGTCCTCTCCAGGGTTATCTGTCTACTCTTTTCTCTTTGAATTTATATGCATTTACATGCACATGTAGAAAGATAATAACTTGTGTTTTGCAATAGGTATAGTTAGAAATTGACCTAGCTCATGTGTAATGATCCATGAGCTGTGAGCCTAAAAATCCAATTTGTATCTTTTAGTAGCATGCAGCATTTCTATGTTATAAGAAATGTCTGGGTAGGGCTTCCCTGGTGGCGCAGTGGTTGAGAATCTGCCTGCCAATGCAGGGGACACGGGTTCGAGCCCTGGTCTGGGAAGATCCCACATGCCGCAGAGCAGCTGGGCCCGTGAGCCACAACTACTGGGCCTGCGCGTCTGGAGCTTGTGCTCCGCAACAAGAGAGGCCGCGACAGTGAGAGGCCCGCACACCGCGATGAAGAGTGGCCCCCACTCGCCGCAACTAGAAGAAAGCCCACGCACAGAAACGAAGACCCAACACAGCCAAAAATAAATAAATAAATAAAATTGAAAAAAAAAAAAAAAAGAAATGTCTGGGTAAATGGCAAAGTGCTAGGCTCCTTGGGTTTATTTTTATTGAGTTGGATGTATTTTCTGTTTGGGGGCCATTAGTTACTTTTAGACACACTAGACTAAATGATAATGTTTTAAACATCAAAAAAGGATTTGGGAAGACTGAAACATGATTTGGTCATTTCTGTTGGTTATTTGTATCGTCTCCTTAATGTTTTCCTAATTTCAAAAAGTGGCCTACTTCTGTGTGTTTGGCGTACCTTGGAGTTGATCGTTTCAAATAATTCTCTACTTGCTACACTTACTTAAAAATCTGCTTTTTCGGGTTAAAAAGGGGAAGTATTCTGTCCTTGTAGATATGTCATTTCCACAGACATGTTGGTTTGCCATATTGGCTGAGTGATAGGAAATAAAGGGCAGAAAATATGAAATTATCTTTCATTGGATATTACGTTGTTCTCTCAAATTATCTGGATTTTAAAGTATTATTGGAAAAAAATATCCCCTAATCTTTTATTAAAGATAAAAGACAAGCTCTTACAAAGTATAGGTTGTTTGCAGGACTGAGAAATATTGGAAATATGTCTTGGCTCAACTAGCTGGCCACCCTCGAGAGCCAGTAATACCAAGTGGCTCAGCTTAGTTGCACTCAGTGGCAAGAGCCATTCTGAGGTTTCCCATGTGTTGGGAGGGGGCCCAAGACAAAGAGGTCCTTGTAAAACTCAGCTGGAGACTTGGCTGTGGGACAGAGTCCTTGCAGAATCTGCATTAACTGTGCCCTGCCCAGAGGCAGGCTGCTACAGCCCCTGTGCTGTAAACCATCAGCATCATGGACTGAGTCTGCGTCTCCAGGTAGATACTCTGAGCTTCTTTAGCTTACTGTCCTTATTATTATTCCTGAATACTGGAGCTGCCCTTGTAACATCACGTGCCTTCTCTGCAAAAATGACGTCACACATTCATCGTTAAAAACTGCTTACTCTTTGTTTTTTCACGTGTGGTTGTTTCTGTAGAACATAATTACTTATCCTCACATCTAACTTTCATATTTGCCATGTATATGTATACACACACATATATCAATAAAGTTTTTAAATTCACCAATACATTTGTTTCTTTTGCCATAGTATAAAGAGAAGATAGTATCATAGTATTTGAAATCAGAGGACCTGGGTTCAGGTTTTGCTTCTGCCACCTAATGGCACTATGACCTGCTGAGGCTCTGTTTCCATCTCCCTTTCCCATCCTGGTTGGGACTTGTGAGCCTCAAATGAGGCAATATATTTAAAAACATTTTGTGAACTGTAAACTGCCACACAAATGTTAATTATTGTTAATTGTTTTAAAGTGACTGTCTCCAGTATAATCCAGCATTATTAATGAATGCCTCATGAGTCGTCTTAATCCCAGAGAAGAGAAGACATATACTTAATATACCCTACTTTGGTGGTCAAAAGGTATATTCATGTTAAGGGCTACTGGTAAGGAGTGAAAAATCACAGATATGCTGGGGTTCCACAAGCACCCTTGGGTGGAGAAAAGGAAGGAGGCTGAGGATAGAGCTCAGTAATGGCTTAGTTTCTGCATAGCCCGGTGAAAGACCACTTTTTTTTTTTTTTAACATCTTTATTGGAGTATAATTGCTTTACAGTGGTGTGTTAGTTTCTGCTTTACAACAAAGTGAATCAGTTATACATATATATATGTCCCCATATCTCTTCCCTCTTGCATCTCCCTCCCTCCCACCCTCCCTATCCCACCCCTCTAGACCACTTTGAAGGATTAAGTTCAGCTGTTAGGGTTGATAGTGTTTTATACTTGATGCTTAAAGAGTAACATTTAACAACTTTTAAAACAATAATTTTGTGAGTCACCAAATACACAAATATGGTCAGATGTGTATTACAGTTTTCAGGGAAATTATCTGGCTGTTTTGGTAAAAGTGAGAGTCCTTTGGTTACACAATAAGCAGTAGAGGAAAGAAGATTCAGGATTTCCGAAGGTGAGTTTCCCATCCTGGAAAATGTGTTTCCTCAGTTGGACGCTGGGGCCATCTTCAGGTTAGAAAGTGTCAACAGGAAACAGTTCTGGTTCAGGAATAGGTAGGTTCTGTGTTTCTCACTTTGTAGAAGGGCTTCTGTTTATCAGTTGGGACTTGGTTTTCTTCCATCCAGCCTCATAGATGAGTGGCCGGTTTCATTTCATTTTTTGGCTTCATCTTTAATTTATTTGCTTGTTCTTTTCATTGGAAACTTTTCTGCTGAAAATATCTTCTGGGGTTCAACTTTAGTGAAATCTTAGCAAGTTTTATTTATTAGTCTAGCTTTTATGTTTATCCTTAAAACTTCTTTTTTGAAGCAGGACATCTCACACATCTAGATGCTTGCAATGTGAACATTGTTTATAATTCCAAAGAAAAGTTTTATTCTGGGTTTGACTGAAGTGTTGAATTAGTCAAGTTACGAGATTAGGTTTTGCTCTCCGTGAAGCAGAAAAGTGGCGGGAGGATGTGTTGTGACTTCAGCCAACTGGCCGACGACCAGCCTCCCTGATTTCTTGGCCATAGGAAATAGGGCATTTGGTGACAGGTGCTGAGGAAATGAATAACAATTACTATGATAAGTCTGACACATTCCCAGTTTTGTTCTCTATTTTTGGTGTTTGGTGCTTTTGTTTTATTGAGAAAGAATGGTATAGCTTCGTAAGATGCTATTTTATTTCAGTTTCGAGGTAGGAGTGATCCTTGTGGATGTGGGAGGAGGCACGTATCTGAGTTGAGAGCTATATAGTTATTCTTGTGGGCTTGGAAATAATGGTGATTCTTTTTCAGTCTTTGCAAAGGAAATATTTTGAAAACAACCCGGGGGCTTCCCTGGTGGCGCAGTGGTTGAGAGTCTGCCTGCCGATGCAGGGGACACGGGTTCGTGCCCCGGCCCCGGAAGATCCCACATGCCGCGGAGAGGCTGGGCCCGTGAGCCACGGGCACTGAGCCTGCGCGTCCGGAGACTGTGCTCCGCAACGGGAGAGGCCACAACAGAGGGAGGCCCGCATACTGCAAAAAAAAACCACAAAAAAAGAAAAAAACAAACAACAAACAACAACAAAAACAAAAACAACCCGGTAATTGAGAAAAGCGTATCGTGGTGGTAGAAAAGCAACGAGCTGAGAGTAATGTGTTTAAAAAAGGGTTTGCTGAACATGGATGTTTCCCTTAATGTCTCTGAACCTATTTTCTTGTTTGTAAGATGATATTTCTAAGGTCCTTTCCAGATCTAAAATTCTCTGACTCTGATTTTTCTCTATGACCACGATTGTTTGATTCCTTCCACAGAGAATGAAGGTAAGAGACATTCCGTATCAATGAAAATGACCTTTAAAGATATAAGGCAGCAAAGGGAATGTGTGGACATGGACTTGTGGGTCTTGAACCTAACTGGTTGTCAGGGGTGCACTCTCTTTGATGTGGGCTACCTGCACTGGTGACTCCTGGCTGTTTGTTTCTCCACCCTCAGGTATGCTGCTATTCTGGAAGGTAGGCACTCTGTCCTCAATGCGCAGGTTTCAGCAGCCTGTTTCTAGGCAGGACACGTGTATTTCAGTGGTGACCTTCAATGGCAGCCTTCATTGTATGACTCTTTGGTAACACTAAGACTGGGACTTTGCAACACTATGGGAAAGGGGGATGGTGCCATGTTAGGCTTAAATAGGGTATTTTGGAGATGGAAAAACATCACATACGCTATCTAAGCATAGATTTTGGTAAATGGGTTTTAGATGGATTGTTTTTCAAACTCTGTCAGGTTTCCTTAAACTTTTTCACTTTTAGTGGTAATTGTTTTCCTGAGGTTTACAATACATTTTATTATAAATGAGGTTTTCCATCTACAAAAAGAAAAGTCTAAAAATCAGGCTGTTCCCATCTGTTTCTCTCTCTAAAGTAATTTCCATCAGATCTCATTTTCCTCTGTTTTAATCTCTGCTATGAATGTGGTAGTGATCTTGAGTGGTACATCTCATGAACTTGAGGGACATTACAGATATAAATCTGAGGATTTAGCAGAAGAAGGGATGGATAGATAAATGCTAAAATGGGATGGTAGGGGCAGTTGATCGATTATTCATGTAATCCTTCTTTGGGAGTAAAGAAAAGCAGATTGGTTGCTTATAATAAAATTTAGCCCAAATGGCACTTCCACAGTTGTGTCATTTCACAGCAGTGCAATATGCCTATTAGTGTTTTCACACATTTCTCTGTCACTCTGTCAGAATGTCTGCAGATGACTTTGTTCTCAGACTTAAAGGCTTTTTTTTTTGTCTCCTGATGTCTTTCCCATGGACCATCGCTTGAAAAACAACTCTTCTAGTATATATGGATGAAAAGTAGCGATTTATGACCCATCCCATTTTACTTTTGGATTAGGAATCACAATTTCTGTTCTCTTAGCGGAGAGAATAAAACAGGAGGCCCTAGTCTAACATTGTAATCCAATCACAATCACAAGACTTGATGTGAATTCTATAACATACCAGATAGGTTTTGTTTTTTTTTTTTTTTGCGGTACGTGGGCCTCTCACTGCTGTGGCCTCTCCCGTTGCACGAACCCGTGTCCCCTGCATTGGCAGGCGGACTCTCAACCACTGCGCCACCAGGGAAGTCCCCCAGATAGGTGTTTTTATCTCCTTTTCTTTCCTTCCCTCCCCCTCCTTCTTCTCCTTTTTCCTGTCCATCCCCTGTCCCTCTCTTTCCCCCTCCCTTCCTTCCTCTCTTCCCTTCTTCCTTGCTATATTAAAGTACTTGCAAGAAAAGGAGCACCAGCACTTTGCTTCATCTCATGAGCTCCAGCTTCTGTTTCATCGGCATCTGTCGAGTGCCTGTTATATTCTTGACTTTACGCTAGGCCCGTTCCTATGCATTGTGTATTTAACCCCCATAGCGTCCTGTGAGAAAGCTGTTCACCCCTACTCCGTTGATGAGGAAACTTTGGCCTGATTCACAGAGCTGGTTCTGAATCTTTCCTCTGCTGGGTAGAAAGTCTGTGATTCAGTTTGGGAGTGTTTTTTAGAAAAAGAGCCGCACCTTAATATGGGAGCAAGGCAGCTGTGATTAAATGAGTGCAGGATGCAGGTTCCCAATTCCCCAATTACTGAGTTGCCCTTGGCCAAGCTTTTTGCTTTTGTATTTTAGAGTCCTTACTTATTAAATAGGGATGGTACAAAGGTGTCCTAGAAGAATGTTAACCTATAGGTATCTTTAGTCACTGTAGAATCTTACTTTCACTTATACTTTTAATTTTGTGGAACACTTGGAACTCCATCATTTGGGAGAGAAATCGCAACATAGTTGTCTTACATTTTTTTTTTCCCAGTTTTACTGAGATATAATTGACATACAACACTGTATAAGTTTAAGGTGTACAGCATAATGACTTGACATATGTATATACTGTGAAACCAACATAGTTGTCTTTATGGCATAACATTTAACAGAAGTTTTCTCTAAATTGATCATTAACAAATGTACTGAATTGCTGAGCAGAATCTGATTATTCAGTGGGCCCATCGGTACATACTTATTGAATACCTACTATGTGACCAACAACTTACGTTTATTCTTTCATTTAATCGTTATGTCATTCATGTGAGTTCTCAATCACCAACCTCACAGATGATAAAAATGAAGCTCATAAACTCACAGAAATAGAGTAGAATGGTGGGTATCAGGGGCTGAGGGGTGGGAGAAATAGGGAGATATTGGTCAAAGGGTACAAACTTCCAGTTATAATTATAAGATGAATAAGTTCTGGAGATGCAGCATAGTGACTATAGTTAACAACACTGTATTATATACTTGTAAGTCGCTCAGAGAGCAGATCTTAAATGTTCTCACCACACACACACACACACACACACACACACACACAGATAATTATGTGGGGTGATGGAGATGTTAACTAACCTTGTTGTGGTAATCATCATCATAATAACCATCACAATATATATCAACACTTGTATCAAATCATCATGTTTTACACCTTGTACTTATACAATGTTATATGTCAATTCTATCTCAGTGAAGCTGGGAAAAAATGAGAAAAGTTAAATAATTTCCCCAAGGTCACATAAGTAGTAGGGGGAGGGGCTGGGATTTGGATCTTTAAAAGCACAAAAGTAGGACAGTGGTTACTACTGTGTGACTTGGAGTTAGATTTAAGTCCCAGGTGTGTGTCTTACTAGCTGTGTAACTTTGGGCAAGTGGCTTGACCTCTCTAAAGCTTCATTTTAAAGTTAAAAATTTTTTTTTAAGTTTTTGGCCTTGCGGTGCATTATGCGGGATCCTAGTTCCCCAACCAGGGATTGAACACGTGCCCCCTGCAGTGGAAGTGCAGAGTCCTAACCACTGGACTGCCAGGGAAATCCCTAAACCTTCATTTTCAGAATGAGCTCCTTCAGAGGGCTCTTTTGAAAATTAAACTGCAGTTATGGAAGCCTTTAGCATGGCCTGACACAGTAAGTGAGGTGTACACTGGCCCCTGCCTACAAGGGTTTACTATATTAAATGAGATGAAGCATAAAGATGAAATGTGAACAAATTTTGTATGTTTCATGATATATGAGAAACTGTTAAATCATGAGGTTTTAGCAAAAGAGAAGACTAGTGTGGTGCATGTGGTGTATTAGACAGAATGTTGGACTAGGGCTGAATATACAAATTCTTCTCCTCTTTGCCACTAGCATACTGTGACTCTTAGAGCCGTTTATTTCACTTCTGTGTCCCTCTTTCTTTGTTTCATTTGTTCATTCATTCATCAAACATCTGTTGGGAGACAGCAGTGTGCCCAGGCACACTGTGCTAGGAATCCAGGTACTGGAGAAGGAGCCTAAGACATGATCCCTATCCCCAGCCTGGGCCATGGAACCTACCACCCTAATGGGAGGAGCAGCAGACATACAAAGACTTAATTATAATGCAGCATGAAAAGTGATATCATAGTGCTTGAGAGACACACACAGTACTTTGCGCACCTCCAGAAGACACTGATGAATTTTATCTGCAGTTAGAGAAGGCTTTATGAAAGTGTTGACAATTAAATCATGCATCGAAGATGAGAAGAGATTATGTCTTATTCATCCTTGTATTAATATTTCCCAAAGTACTGAGTGCAGTGTCTGACACATAATAGGCCCCCAGTAGTGAATTGGATACTAATTTGCAAGCCTGAATTGGTTTGAAGATCTGTTCCTTCCCATGTTTCTGGTCATAGCTCTGTACCTCTCTCAAGCACAGTTCAAGCCTGTAATTCTTTTTTCCATCAGTACACCAGGGTGGTTAAAAGCATAGACTCTGGTTTTAGTTCTTATTTCTGCTACTTATTGGCTGTTTGACCTTGGGTAGGTTACTTAACTACTCTGTGCCTCAGTTTACTCATCTATAAAATGGGGATAATAATGGTACCTAGCATTATTAAATGGAAAAAAATTAAATGCAAAGACTAAGCATTAAGAATAGTAATCACTCATCCTGAGGGTAGTCTTTTCATCTTGTTTATGGTTTCCTTTGCTGTAAAAAAGCTCTTAAGTTTAATTAGGTCCCATTTGTTTGTTTTTATTTCCATTTCTCTAGGAGGTGGGTCAAAAACGATCTTGCTGTGATTTATGTCATAGAGTGTTCTACCTATGTTTTCCTCTAAGAGTTTTACAGTGTCTGGCCTTACATTTAGGTCTTTAATCCATTTTGAGTTTATTTTTGTATATGGTGTTAGGGAGTGTTCTAATTTCATTCTTTTACATGTAGCTGTCCAGTTTTCCCAGCACCACTTACTTATTGAAGAGGCAGTCTTTTCTCCATTGTATATTCTTGCCTCCTTTATCAAAGATAAGGTTACCATATGTGTGTGGGTTTATCTCTGGGCTTTCTGTCCTGTTCCATTGATCTATATTTCTGTTTTTGTGCCAGTACCATACTGGTTTGATTACTGTAGCTTTGTAGTATAGTCTGAAGTCAGGGATCCTGATTCCTCCAGCTCTGTCTTTCTTTCTCAAGATTGCTTTGGCTATTAGGGGCAGGACATTAATAAAGACACAGACGTAGAGAATGGACTTGAGGACATGGGGTGGGGGGAAGGGTAAGCTGGAATGAAGTGAGAGAGTAGCGTTGACATATATACACTACCGAATGTAAAATAGATAGCTAGTGGGAAGCAGCTGCATAGCACAGGGAGATCAGCTCGGTGCTTTGTGATGACCTAGAGGGATGGGATAGGGAGGGTGGGAGGGAGATGCAAGAGGGAGGGGATATGGGGATATATGTATGCATGTAGCTGATTCACTTTGTTATACAGCAGAAACTAACACAACATTGTAAAGCAATTATACTCCAATAAAGATGTTAAAGTAAATAAATTCCTGGTCTGATAACCGCCCCCCCAAAAAAAGAATAGTAATCACTTAATAGCCATTAGCAAATTTTTGTGTTTTGTTTACACATATCTTTGCCCTGAGTTCGTTTATCTCTAATGTCTCCTCACAAATACTCATTGTGACCAGCAAAAATAGTACTTTCCTGTATTTTTTGATTGACAGGGAAAAAAAGAGAAAGTGACTTATTTTAGGAAGTGAGTTGTTTATTCGTGGGCTGCTCTTGCTTTAAAGCCCTGATCATAAGGACCTGGTTAATGCCACAAGGATCTCACATGTGTTTTGCTAATTACAAATCATGCTTCTTGGCGGCCCCTTTAACTGTTGAAATGACCTCCAGATTATGATTTCTCTTCACTCTTTATTAATAGTTAACAAACTGTTTAATGTGCAGTAGGAAAGCCAAGTAAGCCTGAAGTGTTTAGAAAATGGCATGGGAATTAGTTGTAAACTGTTTCAGTAAACATTAAATGGGTGGCAATTACTTAAAGTGATTGCCTAAGTTTCATTAAAGTACTTAAGAGAAAAATATGTGCTTAATGCTGCTTTAATTATAAGGAACTCATTAAGGTAGCTTTGATCTGGGATTTATCAACCAGCCTAATTCATAAGCTCACCCAGGGGATCTGTTAAAAATACAGATTCCTGGTTCACCCCTCTCTGTTCAGACCTACCGAGACTCGGAAACCCGGTAATCTGTGTTTTTAATCACCTCAGGTGAATCTGATGATCTGTTTGGAAAACACAACTCAGGTACTGTCTTGGCTAAAAGCCTGCTTTAGATTTTTGCTTTCAACCGTTGGAAAAAGCACTTAAAGATACTTCAAGTGTAATTGGTTACCAAGGGTTAATAGTGGTTAATGTAGAATGAGAGTAGCTGAGAGCATGGAAGTCTGAGTTTTGGATCACCTTCCTAAGCCATTGACATCAGAAGCCACACCACCATTATTTGACTACAGCCGGAACTGCTGTCTCGGTTTGCCACAAGTTAGTTTAGGTTTTTTACGTGGGTGAAGAGTATGGATGAAAATAAGGTAAGCTTATCAGATGTTGTCTGATAAGTGGAAGTGGTGCGTTTATGAACAGATTGACAAAAGAAATGCTGAGTACAGTTTTGAATCAGGGTAGCCTAACCACAGGTCATTAAATTGTTAGAAGCAAGCAGCAGCAGCTGCATTCTCAAGGTGTGTGCAGCTAAGAAAACAAAGATGCTGAGATGCAAAAATCAGTGAACTTGAATAGGTGTCCACACCTCCTATCACAGCGTTATAGGTATATTCATTGTGGTAAGAACAGCTGGCTATCCTCCTCCCCACCAACTATGGCACTGCCCTAAACAACTTTCTAAAACACACAGTTGGTTTTACCACTCCCTGCTTGAGGCCCTCAATACTTCCCTATTGGTACTAGAGGATAAAGTCTAAATGCCTTATCAGAGTATGTAGGGCCATTCACAATTTATCTCATACTATTTTTATACTCTCCTCTTTCTTCTCTTACCACATTTTCATGCCCTGTGCTCTAGCTACACTGAACTGTTGGCTTCCAAAATGCTTTAAGGAAAACAAACAACATTATTCTGTTAGCGCCCCTAGCATAGGGCCTAGTAGGGGCTCAATACACAGTAGGTGTTCAATGTGTCAGTTGGATGAATGAATAAATCAAAAGCTCTTATTAACACAATTACTGTAATTATCTGTTTACATGTGGGTTTTCCCCTTGTGGGATGTGAGCCCACTCAGAGTACTATAGTGTATATAGATGAGTATACTCATTACATGTATATAGTATACATATGAGTATATAGAAACTTACAAATGTGAATGAATCAATAGCCTGCCTGATAGGATCATAGACTACAGCTACTTTGCACATTCATGGTCAACCGTTAGTTATCCATGCTGTTGAAGGGAGATTGAATAAGCCAAACATATTAAATAATAGTATGTTTGATTTTCTTGGAATTTATAAAATTATCAAGCCAAACAATGACTATCTGAATCTTGAGAGACTGGAAATTTGGCTGACTTTCTAGGTTCCTCCCTTTCCCATGGAATTCTTTGTTTTTCTCCCTCGTCTATGTCCAACAGCATCAAACCTAAAACTCATGCAAATACCATAGATTTAGGCAGAGCTGACCTGTCCAAAATCACACCTCATCAAGGTTGAGAAGGCAAGTCAGTGTTTTGAGGTGTATAAGGACTTGGACTTGAGTTGCGTTTCCTGGGAAAACAAAAATAGACAAGAGATTTCGAATAGACATTATATTACTTTATCATAGTCAGTTTGGTTATGACGAGGAACTAAAAAGAATGGTTGAGAGTTGGTCATAGTCACCTGGATGGGTGTCGAGCCATTGCAAAGCCATGTGCTGACATTGACTTAGACCTTTTTCAATGGACACAGAGAAAACTTCCTTCTCAGACTGGGCTCCAGCTGCTCCTGAGATAGAGTGGTACGGAACACAGGATAAATATATATTTACCTGAAGGCATTGATTTTTTTTTTTTTTTTTTTTTTTTTGCCGTACGCGGGCCTCCCACTGCTGTGGCCTCTCCCATTGCGGAGCACAGGCTCCGGACGCGCAGGCTCAGCGGCCATGGCTCACGGGCCCAGCTGCTCCGCGGCATGTGGGATCTCCCCGGACCGGGGCACGAACCCGTGTCTCCTGCATCGGCAGGCGGACTCTCAACCACTGCGCCACCAGGGAAACCCTGAAGGCATTACTTTTACTTGGATATTTGGAAAGAAATATTTTTATAATAAAATAAACATAAATTCATTAATTTTAAGTGCAAAATTCATGAGACTCTTTAAAGTTTAAAGACAGAGCATAGAGATCTACAGAGATATATTGAGGCTGGGTGACTACTTCAGTTATCCCCTCTGATTAAAGTTTTGAAGAACATGCACATTAGATGAAAGGATTGGTTTGTAACATGGACGATTTAATGACCGTAACATAGAAATTTTCACCTTAAAGTGCACATTTTAAAGTCTTTTTTGACTTCTTTGCTGATGGCTCTGAAGTTCTCTCTCACCACTTCTTGGGCATAAAGGACAGTGGTAGGATCTTTAGGTTCACTTTGTTGCATGAGAAACCAGCTAGGACCCAGAGCTTCAGAGAGAGATGCCTTCCTGCTTTTGAGAACAAGTTAAATCATGAACTGCTTTATTTAGAGCCAGTTGGAGGTAGCATATTGTTGGCAATTGCAAACCATTTAAAAAACAAAAGTTACGGTTATTAATTTTTGAAGACACAAAAGCATGAATCAACATTATAGCAGTGTCAGTATTGCAGTAGGAACTGGTTTCAGCTGAACTGTGGCAGCAAAATAAACGTTTGCAGATTGTTTTGACAGAATGTCATCCACTGGTCTTCAGTTAATTCGCCAGCAGCCTGACTTTTGAAACAGAGTTGCTGCACTTGAAGTAGAGAAGAAAATCCTCCCTCTGAACTTTGCTAACATTTCTGGACCTTAGCGAATAATTCTATTTGAAAGCATTTGTAATGTAGATCTGCAGATGTTTTTAACTGGACCTGAATATGTTGGTAAGAGATGCGCCTTGAAACATCTGTCTGACATATTTCACCGTAGTGGAGATTAGGGAAATGAGTCCATAAAGCAGAGTGGTCAGCTGGTCACCATGGTGGTACAGGCCATTTTAAAACACAGATCACATGTGTTTTTAAAGTTCTCTAGACAGAGCTGTAAAATGGAAAGGTACTTTTTCAGCTAATGTACTGAATTATTATAAGCACTAATTGACCCCTGACAGTTAGATAGTCTTAAAGATTGTAATGGTCCTTGGCTAATTTTTATGGGATACTGTTTTTTGTGTTTTTTTAAATCCTCTAAGATTTTATGAGTGTGTGTGTGTATGTGCTGTTAGTTAATTTTATTCTTTTTTTCCAGTGTACACCCATCACTGGAAGTTAGGCACATGCAACCGTGGGAGGTTAGTTTATTCCCTGGCATGAATGTCTTCTTTATATTTTTTGAAAGTTGTTTCATGAGTTTGAAGAAAATTATTTTTCAAAGCAACTGCATTCATTTTTTACAAAACTCTGCTTGTATGTGTTTGTACACATTTCATCTGACTCTCAAACAGATCTGTAACCCCCAAAGTTAAAACTGACAAGTTTATAGGCTATGTTGTTTGAGCTCTGGAATGAATTTAGACAGCTCTTAAAGTCATTTATAATCAGAGGAAAATAAATTAAAAGCAAGAGAATGGATGGCTTGTTGAAAGGTAAAGGAATAATGGCTCAATCGCAAGCTTACTGTAACAAAAGTTTAGCACTCATTGGAAGGCATTTGGTAATATATAGTGCTTGGTCACTTAAAAAGAGAAAAATAAACATTGTTTATTATCAAGATTTTAACATGACTCACTTTCAAAAAGTTCAGTCAATGGCCAGATATGTTTTTGAGATATGGTTCATGGGCTCTTGAAGAGGTACCCTGTGTTAAGAAATACAGTAGAAATAGAAATGAAAGGGGAAACACACTATAATAAAATAAGTACAGACTTTATAGTCAGCCAAATCCACATAACTGCATTCTAAAGCTTAGATTCCTCCATTACTAGATTTGTGATCTGAGTAGTGTACGTAACCTCCTTGAACATGTTTCATTTATGAATATAGAGATAATAATACTTAGGTTATAGGAGTGTTCTTAAAAGAGATAATATCGTCCTAGTTTATGCTATTTACTGATGGATGTTCTTATTAATATTTCCAATCAGGTGCCCTAACTAATGCAAATATTACAGTTTATACTGCTTGGCTGGAAAAAATAGAAAGCAAGCTGAAGACTCTTCAAAAAACCCCATATTAGTAACTCTCTTTTGAAGAGGCTTGCAAGTGGTGATCAGTTGACAGAGGAAGAATGAAATCTTGTGATTCTGGAAAATACAAGTATAAATTTTGGAAGAAAAGACTGCAGTGGGTGTGTAGCCCAGTTTGCTTACATGCGATTTTATCCCAAATGAATTGTAAGCCAAGTTATGTTCTCAAAGTCTTTGATCACTTAAAATAGTAATAGATTCAAGAGAGAAGAGAAACGCACTTCTGAAGTGAGCTTGATTTCAGCATGTGAAAGAGTAAATTTTTTTTTTGGACTCAGAGCATACTAATTTCATAGGCAAATGAACCGACTGTCATTCATGGCAGGACATACCATACAAACATTTCAGAAAAAATTTTAGTTGCAGTTGATGTTTCTGAAGTGAATTCTTGGACATAGCCATCCATATGACTCAGATGAATTACTCTGTAGGAGAAAATTTAGTAGCCACCAATTTAATGTCCAAATAATAAAATATTAATATTTAGGTCTATTTTATATTAGTAGCCAGGAAAAATGATTAGAAACTGACTTTCAGAATGCTGTTTAGGGGATTTATTTAGCTGAGATCACAAGTAACTATTAGATAGCATTTTGGGGTATGGTTTAAAGTAAGATTAGGTGAATATAACATTGTAAGAACTGGGCATTGGCCAGTTTTTCTTTGAGTATATAAGGCAAAAGTTCAGAGTGTATTGAATAACTGTAATTTATTTTTATGTAAACCAACAGTGGAATCTGTAAAAATGTTTGGGCTCTTGTTTCGAAAAAGTAAGACTTTTTAAAGGAACATGGTAACAAAACATGGGTTTTGTTCTACTGTAGTAGAGAATCACACTTCCTAAAATCCCTGTTAGGCAAGAGTAGAGACTGAGTGGGTATACCTAAGGGTATAATAATCTTCATGTGTATATGTTTTGGGTGCAGCTCAGAAATAACCAATGTTGTCTAATATTTATTATCTCTTGGGTTGCTGATGTGTATTTGCTTTGAAGACTGACACTACTTGAAGAGAAAAAGTAGCTGGTTGTCAGTAGGACCTGCGCATCAAAACATGTGTTCTATATAGAATTTCCACATTCATTTCAGTAAGTCACCCTTCTGCATAGCTTACTTCCTTTTACCGTGTATTTTTGTTAATCTGTGAACCATCATGCATGCCTTTCCCTTTCTGTGTTTGGAATCCCTCATCCTTATTCACATGCTTTATTCTTCTTCCAGTGAAGTCTCAGTTTTTAAAATCATCTTAAATATTTCCTGCTCACTTAGGTCTCTGGAGTTGGTTATATGCCTTTACCTCTTTAGGTCATTTTCACTGAGGTTTATTTTTGTTGCCACAATTGATGATAAATTCATTGAAAAAGGAAGAGTAAATATCTTCATTCATTTTATAACTCCTTTATCGCTGGTTTTAAAATACTCCTAGTTACTGCTCACTACATATCTTTGACTGAAAAGCAGGGTAAATAAAGGGTGAGAATGTTGCTAAGGATTACTAGTTTTTCCCTCCAAGAATGCCAAATTCAGTTTTTTTAGTCTTTGCATTTGAAAATTTGTTGATAGGTATTGTTTCTCAAATGAAAGATGAGATCAAAAATGACAGAATGAATAGCATGTTAGTAGACCATTGAATCTAATAGCACTGCCTTGTATTTCTGAATAGATTTTGTAAGGCAGAAGAGTAAAATTCAATTCCATCATCCATGGATGTGTCTTGTAATTTCTTCCTTTTTCTTGTTATTATATGTCAACCAGATGGGGAACCGGAGCCAGAGGGTGAAGGGGAATTTGCTCAGCTGGGATCGGAGCTGAGCACGGGATCTAGGACTTACAATTCTGGTTCCATCACTCCACCCATGATTACTGTTTACTCAGGGTTGTGTTGTCTCGAGAAGTAAATTCCCTGGCTATCACTAGACAGGAGGGCATGTGCAGAACTCCATCCGAACAATGAATGCTTCCTAAGTCAGAAAGACTTGTTTCCCCTGAAGTGAGAAGGAGCTCCTGTGAACACTTCATTGATCAAGTGGGGGGAATTGGCCAACATATCTGCAAGATTTGGAGGGTCTTTAAGTATCTTACGTAAGTCCTCCTTAAAATGTATTGAGAACAATCCCCCCCTCTCATCATAGCCCCCAAAACAATAATACTTCTTTAGTTCATGTTTACATTATTAGACAACTTGAGTATTTATATTTAATATTTGCCTTGACCTACTGCCTCACCTACATATCCCCATTGGGTTGCTTTTATCTCAGTTTACCCTAGCTTTTCACTCTTAACTTGGTAACTTGATCTTGATTCTTCCTTCTGGTTCCTTTAGGTTTGCTGTTTATATTTGCTGGCTTTGGCATTTGATCTTGGCTTCCTCTTAGAGATTTTGGTTTGTCTCATTTTTCATACCCAGAGCACCTTCTCTTGTCTTATTAGGAGTTCCCTGTTTCATTCTTTATATATCCCTCTATATCTGAATCCCAGATATCCCACTTTGCTCATGGCTCTTTCCTGCCCCTCCACATAAGGAAGGTGACAGAGAGATTTGGACAATTTTCCGGTGAATGCGTAATCTCTACTTTATAAAGTTACTAAAGCGTTTTATGAACCTAGTTCTAGGAAAGACAGATTTTGACAAAAGTATTTCCAAACCAGCTTAAACTGACCCGTGATGGATCTAAAGAAAAGGTGACCGTCTGAGAAGGCAAAGGAACTCTAAATTTTGTGATTGATAGTTAATTAATTGGAAATTCTGCAGCCAATTAAGGAATCGCCATGCCTTACACATCACCACAAGCCTTAGAAGGGACTAAATACTTTCTCGGCCTGTTCTTTCTGAACAGGAAGCTGTTCATAATGAATGACTTTTGAAGTGGTGCTCATTTAGTTCCCTCTGATGAACTGAGGTTATCTCCAGACGACTTGAAGTCTTATAAATACGCTTTTTATATAAGGGATAAAGAAATGTCACATGGAAAGTTTATAGTGAAAACATATTGTGTTGAAAAGGGTGACTTCCTTACGTTTGTCGATAATACTCTGTGAAATACCTAGATTGTTCATAGCAGACTTTAATGAGAAATCAAAGTCCCTAAGCAGCCCACATGCACAGTCTGATCTGTTTTCTATCAGCTTTGTGTGGTTTAGCTGTAGGGACATCTATTTCTGTAATAAATGATGCTCCTCTCTTCTAAAATATGGTTCTAAAAACTTGGCTGATTTCATTTGATTTGTTACTGAAAATGGATTTAGCATTTTTAAATGCTCTTGATAATTTGGGAAGGTACTTAATGAAACAGCATGAAAACTTATTGTTTATATTAATTAGACTCTTGTTATCCATGTGCCATTTCTCAGGCTTTACAAGTGGTCTTTAAGATTCTGGCCTGGTTTTGAGGTCTTTGCTGGCCAGGGGACATATGTTGCTGGTTGGTTTCAATAATGCAGAGCCTTCTGGGTAGATAAAACAAGGCAAATGAAGCATCATGTTGTCTGAGAACAGTGAAACTATTAATGTCAAATTGGTAGTGTTGGAGGACCTGCTATATATATTTTTCTTTGCCGAGAATGTAATTAAGCTTCAGAGAAGTGGGGGATCACTGCCACTAATTTTGGATCTTCAACTCAGAGCAGACTTAGGCGGAAAAGCTTACTGTAGAATCTTGCTGACATTTCTGTATGGCGTTCAGAGTTCTATCAAAATCTTTAGAGCAGTGATATATCTGTGGGGAATGTGACTGTTTTTTTTCTTTAGAAAAAATCAGCACCTATGTAATGTTTCCTTGATGTCTCCATTCCCCACTCTCCCTTTTTAACGGGATTATGTTTTGAATCACATTTCTCGATATTGCTATCCAGGAAAGATGGGTAGAATATTTTGGCCATGTGGGGATGAAGTCAGGAGTCCTAAAGATTCTCTAAGGCTTGGTGCTTTTATATTCCTAGGCATTTTGAAAGACAGTCTACAGAAAGGAGGATGCCTTCTTTTGTACGTGGAGGCATCTAATGGCAGCATTAGCGTGGTGGTTGTGACATTAATATTGGAGCAGTAAATTTAGCTACTTTGTATAGAAAAGAGTTGCACTCCAGCAAGTCTGTAGAGTTTATTTTGGGAATTGGGAAGATTTCCTAATGTTGATGAGAATTGAGTCTGACTTTGGAAACCTCAGGGTATAAATTGTGCTGATAATTGTTCTGAGTTGAACCTGGAGAAAATGCTGATGTATTCACTCTTAAGCAGAGTGATTCATCATATAACCCTTATCATGGACAGCTCTGGCAGAGCAAAGAGAAGTGAAGTAGGGAGTGAGAAATTAAAGGAAAATGGAAATGGGAACTGTGACATGCATTAGGAACTTTTCAGTCTTTTAGGAAGAGCTTGCTGGTGGCCATATTTTTTTACCATCTTAATTAAAGGGTGAGCTCCTCTTTATAGAAAGCATCTCACTTTTCCATGCCACTTGCATGGAAAGCCCCTCACCCTGGCTCCATTGTTCTGTGCCCATGGAGTTATTTTTAGCCCTGTGTGCCTGTTGCCTCTGCTAGCTTTCAGAACCATGGCCAGTCCTGTTACATGGTTCAGAACTGGCTGTTTGAATCCCTAGACAGCCGTGAAGGCAAATGCATGAGGGTTATGCTTGTTTGGGACATTTGTTGAGAAACACAATTGAGATTCTGTAGTTTCAAGTATGGTAGGGAAGTGTCTGGCACTAATTTGGCATGACTGTCCTCAAGTTAGCAATTAAAAATACCTCAATAGGTTTGTTTTCCTTATAATAATGACATTAATGTTAATTTTAGAAAATTTGGAAATTACACATAAGCAAAATGAGGAAAACAAGAATAATCAATAATTCCATCATTTAGGGATAGTAATTGTTAACATTTGGTTCTTTTTTTTTTTTTTTCTATATATACTATATAAATCAGCCTTTGGTTGCAAGTGTAAGAAACCCAATTATAACTGGAATAAACAAAACAGAATTTTCTGTTTTTTTTTTTTTTTTCTATATATACTATATAAATCAGCCTTTGGTTGCAAGTGTAAGAAACCCAATTATAACTGGAATAAACAAAACAGAATTTATTGATTCACTGATGGAAAGGTCAGGATAAAGCTGGTTCTTTGGAGAAAGGAATTTGATCTGAACAAACGACTAGAAGGGAGTTAAAAATAAGAACCAAAAGTTAATGCTTATCCAGATATGTAAGGCGTTAGGTACCGTGTAACAAGGCAGATACACCCTGGTGGTTAAATTTGAGTGAATAGACATGGTTGTAGGAATTTCTCTTCCTTACTTGAATCTTTTTTCTTCTGGAAATTCTCTGGCATGTGGTAGATATCAAAAGACATAACTTAAGACTCAAGCAGGGGCCAAACAACACTCTGAACAATGTACTGACTCATCAAAATCCACATTATCTGTTATGATATTCCACCAGACTTCTTGGTCACCTGCTTTTTTTTTTTTTTAAAATTACATTATTTATTTATTTATTTATTTATTTATGGCTGTGTTGGGTCTTCGTTTCTGTGCAAGGGCTTTCTCTAGTTGCGGCGAGCGGGGACCCCTCTTCATCGCGGTACGCGGGCCTCTCACTGTCGCTGCCTCTCTTGTTGTGGAGCACAGGCTCCAGATGCGCTGGCTCAGTAGTCGTGGCTCACGGGCCTAGTTGCTCCGCAGCATGTGGGATCTTCCCAGACCAGGGCTCGAACCCGTGTCCCCTGCATTAGCAGGCAGATTCTCAACCACTGCGCCACCAGGGAAGCCCTCACCTGCTTTTTTTTTTCACTACTGTGTTGCTTTGGCACCTTGGATATTGCCTCCTTGGGAACTTTGGAAGCTGACTTCCTTGGCAAGGTAATGACATTGCCATGCTGGGCCCTAGTGACAGTGTCTAAAATGTGGTACCCTTTGCAGGTGATTTTGCAGACAGAGGGCAGCAACAGTGGGGCTGGAGCCAAAAGGATAAGTGTGAAACATCCCTTGGGGACCCAGAAAATACTTGGGAGGTAGATTTATCAGTGAGGTGCAGTCTCATGATATGCACCTAGAGAAGTGTCAGTGAAATTGGGTTATTACTGTTTTATGAGCCCATCCCCCCCCAAGGGCTCGTGAATATCATGCAAACTTGGATTAAATGAAGTAGGGAAAATGATATGGTGATAAGAAAAATCCAGAAAAAAAAGTCAAAAAGTTTAGTTTCATCATTAGTTAGTTTAGTTACTGTATTAGCTCAGGCTGCTGTAACAAAATATCATACACTATATAGCTTAAACAATAGGAGGCTGAGAAGTCAAGATCAAAGTACCAGTTGATTAGGTTCCCTGGTCAGGGCCCAGTTCCACGGCAGCCTTCTCCCTGTGTCCTCACATGGTGGAGAGAAAGAGGAAGCAAGCTCTCTGGTGTCTCTTCTTATAAGGGCACACTAATCACATTATGAAGGGCCCACTCTCATAACCTCATCTATACACAGTTATTTCCCAAAGGCTCCATCTCAAATATCATCACATTAGGGCTTAGAGTTTCAACATGAATTTTGCCAGGGACACAATTCAGTCTGTAATAGTTACTTAGTTTAGGTCCCTACTGAGGCTGCTAAAACCCAAAACGACTGATTAGAATTTTAAGTCCTTCTGATAGAGATTCTTGAAATATTGGAATAATATAATTAATATAATTGGCATGATTAATAAAAAGCATCAGCAGACCCAAAAGGCTTTGAGCCAATGTTTCAATACGGTGTGCCCTGAAGTTTCATAGATAAAATTTATTTGACTGGTAGACCGTCACTGGGACTACTTCTTTGTGAGTGGCTTAGCAGCATTTTAAGTACATGTATTAACACCACTGAAAAGCCTAGTTTTAATGTTTCCAACCCACTGTGTTAGCAGAAATTATGAAGGAGAAAGAATAAATTGAGGAATGTAAGGGCTACCACCTTTTTGTTGTAAAGAATTCTGAATATCTTGTAAATATGACTTGAGTCCTGATAATGTTTTTGTAATGTAAACTGTAGGTACATTTTTTCCCCAACATTTTGAAGATGAAAGCCTAAGACACAGGTATTTTCCAAAAATATCTCAGCGAACTCCAGTTTTTATCACCTCTTGTTGGCTGAAATTGAGCTTACTCTGTCCCTAAGTAAGATTGCTTGGTAGTACTCTGAAGTCTAGGCTCTTTGTGCTGTTGACTCTTTATAGCTGCTTAATAATGTCATGGCATATTAAGGATAATTGTGATAATTGACAGCTTTTCATGTGTGGGAGCTTATTAATACATGGATACCTAAGTATTTAAAAAAATTATCCACCTAAATGAATGCTATTTGGCTGTTTCAATTTCTTAGCTAACTTGAAACAGAAAAAGTAACCATCTAATTTACCTGTCTAGAGCCTGCCAGCATGTAAATCAGCAGTCATTTTCTGGATATGTTTAAGTAGAGGTAGATTAGGGCATGGAGAAACTCTAGATGAACTCGTACAGATTACTCCACTAAAAGTTGGATTCTATAAAAACAGGTTCTTCAGTGCAATTATTTTGAAGATGCTGATATGTGGATGGCTAATATAAGTTAGTTCTACCCTAACCCATTCAAATGGAATCATAGATGTCTGTATCATAAATCTTTGGTTGTAAGTGACAAAAAAAAATGGCCTCATTACTTTTAGCTAGAAGGGAATCCTTACATATGATTGAAAAGTTACTGACTTTAGGCATGGCTGGACCTAGGTGCTTAAATGATGGCATCAGGAGCCTGTTTCTGTCTTGGTTCTGAGTTTCTTATTCCCAGGCAGGCTTTTCCCTTAGGGTTGCAAGGTGACCAACTGCGCTCAAAGATTTTATTACCATCTTATCACCTTAGCATAAAGTGAAAATTTATTTCCTGGAAGTTCCAACAAAAAGCTGATGATTTTTCATTTTGATTGGCCTGGATTAGATGAAGTGTCCACTCGAAAATTAATTGCTGTGGCCAAGAATTGTGATATTCTCATTGTCCAGGCCTGTGTCACAGGGGGTAATTCAGCCTCGGTGGGCTTACAAGGATAAAGATGGTTCTCCAAAGGAAAATGGGGTGCTGTTATCAGAAGAAGAGGTTAGGGTTGCTAGGTGGGCAGGAGTAACAGATGCCACTAAAATGTGTGTATGTATGTTAAAGATATATATGTATATGGAGATTTATTCATTTAGCTAGTTATCATTTCTTATAGTTATGAATGGGAAAATAAGTTTGAGGATTTTATATATACATTTAAGTGCATTTTTAGAGTACTACGATGGCCTAATAATCAGATAAATTATGGAAGTTTTAACAACCATGGTATCTACCTACAAACTTTTATCTCAGAATGAAGAAGAGAAATGAATACTTAAACTGATAGCTATGTAAACCAGTTGGTGATAGCACATTAATAACTTAAAGAAACAAATAGTTATTTCTTTTTATACTTTGGTTTGAGATCTAAGACTTTACCAGATGGTGGACTTTGACAAGGAGAAAATACAAAATCCAGAAGTCCTCACTTAACCCACAGAAGGGAATTTGCATGTAAGCTTGTCATGCACAGTATGAATGTTCGCTATGATCATTATTTCTATTAAAAATTTTTTTCTTGGGTAGCCTGCAGGGTGACCACAGTGGGATGCTTCACAGACCAAAAATAAAAGGGCATGTTCGCAAATTGCCTTTCAGTGGATAATGAACTAAATGTTAAATTAATTTACTTTAGGAGTATTTCATATGCCATTATGATTTCTGCCTCTTCTGAAATCCAGTACATTTACTGTCTGTACTGTTCATATGGAAATCTGACCATTTTGAAAAGTGAGATCATCCATTAGAGTGTGGTGGCTAAGAAATGGGCTTGGAAGTAACACAAGTGGGTTTGAGGTCATATCACTTACTAGTTGTGTGATCTTGGGGAAGTCTCTTAGCCTCTTAATACTCAGTTTCCCTATCTGTAATGTGAGAGTAATACAAGGAATAATAGTAGAGGATATTTCACAGGCTTGCGTAAAATAAATGATGTAAATGGAAATTGTGTAAACACAATGCCTAGTACAGTGTAACAATTCAAAAATGTTAGTTATTGAGTGTTACATTTTTATTGATAGCATTTTTTTCCCATTATTATGTTTTATCTTCCAGCTTTAAGTTCCTTGAGGACAGAGATCTTATCTTAAAAAACATTTTGTGTCATTTCAACAAATACCATGGTGTATTGCATGCACTAAAAACTAATAAATATTAATTAAGTTATCAAATGAGAGTGTAGGAACTATACTTCACATATTGCTAAGCCTCCAGGGTTTTCATTTTGTTGCATCATGTCTTTTTCCTAGTTGCGCTTAAAAAGAGGCAGAGGATAGAAGCATAGAACGATAGCTTGTGAGGAACTGGGGCAGAATATATATTATTCATTCTTTCATTCATTCTTTTACTCATTTTTCTATCCATTCTCTTTTGTATAACTTCACTGTGCCCAAGATAGGTGCCAAGAGCAGTTTAGGTAAGGCATGAAAAGCTGCAAAGACAAAGTACAGCAATGAATAACACACCAAGCAGTGGATATTGAATGTCTTAATAGATGTGCACATTAAATGTTGTGGTCCCTCAGGGTAGGAGGAGATTGCATCTAGCAGAGGAAAGTAGCTCACCGGAAATATTCATTCTTTTATTTGCGACTTTCTGTACAGGGAATGGCGACTATATTTTGGTGCAGCTCATGCAAAGATGGATTAAGGGGAAGCGTAGAATAAGGAGAGTTTTCCAAACTTATTTTCCATTTCAGAGTTCTTAATGTAAGCTGCTTTTTGCAAGCGGTTGTGTGTTTGTGTATTTGAAAATGTCCAAGTTTTATTTAGTCATGTCTAATTCATTAATACTCAAAGTGACTGTTAGGTGCACACTACTGTGTTGGTCTTTTAAGGAGGGTGCATCAAATACAGACCCTGTCTCCCAGGGCCTTGGTGACCTAGTTGGAGAGAGAAGGTGCATCTACAAAAGTTTAGGGACTAATGAGCAAGCTGTATATTTGTTAGTGCCTAAATGAGTAATTCAGACATAAAGTGTTGTTATGGTTTGAATAAAGGAGAGATTCATGTCTCTGGGAATGGTTAGTATAGGTTATTGGAAAAGATAGACTCTCCATCTGGGCCTTAGAAATTGAATCAGAGTTAGAGAGGAAAGAAAAGAATATTCTAGACAGGAAAAAGGAACAGATCTGAAAATGAGCAGGTATATTTTGTCACAAGACACTTCTGGGGTGCTGTGGGAGAAAAGGTTGAATGCACAGATTGAGGCCAGAGTTACATGAAAGGCAGACGCAGAGGCCAACCAAGTTCAAGCTCCACAGCAGATAGAGTGCAGGTGTGGAAGTGATGTCTGCTGCAGTAGCTGGTGGCAGCAGTAAGTGTGGACAGCATCCCTGCCCTACATTTGGCTTCTTCTTGTTGGCAATGGGGGTTTGGGAGCACTGGGTGTCCCCAAGCCCTGCAGACCATCATGTGGTCTTCCAACAGGTGGACCTGGGTCAGAGAAACCATGTTGATATAGGACCCTCCAGGAAATTCTAGAGCTACTCAAAAAAGCCAAAACACATTTTAACCAGAGGGCAGAATAAAAAAAAGAAAAAAATCAAGACAGATTAGAGTCATTAACTTCACTTTGATCTACGGGCCTTCTGTTCTGACAAAGGTGACTGGATGAATTTGACAGTTTCTCTCTCTCCTTTCTTTCTTCCCTGTCACCCTGTCTCATTTTTTTCTCCAGGTTCTCTTTTATGATGAAACTAGATTAGGTATTACTTAGAATCATAATCTATTAATCCGTAAAGCAAGTTGATTTTCTGATGTTTTTGCCCCCCACCGGCCCCCCCTCCCCCAGTATTAAAGTGAGGCGGAAGGGGTTTCTTTATTTTCCCCTTGTTCATTGGCTGTTTCCTAAAACACACACTTTTGTGTTCTCATTACTGAAGCCACTTAATTCACTCAAGTAAAACATGCAGAACTTTTGGCTATTTTCTTTCTTACCTTATATATTTTCAACATATAAGGGTTGTCAAGGCTAATATCTGTGAGAGCTTTCTTTCTTAGAAGCTAGGCAGGTTTTGCTAGTAAGGGTCAACAATTTTTAAATGAATTTAAACCTTGTATTTTAGCTACTATGGTGATCATCATCATTCCATTTTTCAGGTGGGGAACTTGAGACACAGAGAGGTTAACTAGCTTTTCTCAGATCACACAGCAAATAAGCAGCAGAGTTTGGATTCAAACCCAGACAGTTTGGCTCCAGAGTCTCAATGCAATACTGTGTCTTGTATTTAGCTCATTTCTTGATCTGATCAAAAGTTATGGGGAAAAAACGAATTCCTGATGTACTTCATTGGGTAGACTCTCACTCTGCATATCTTTGTGTTAAGAATGGTGTTAGAAATTGGGGAGGGTATTTGCTGGCCATAGAGGATGCCCCTCCCACATGTTGATATTGACAATACAATTGCTGTGACCTCTTATTTCTGATTCCTGGGGAAGCTTCCTTCTGATTAGGGGAGCAGCTGAGGAAAGAAACTAGAGTAGCAAGCTCATTTTTTTTTTTTCTTTTTTGCGGTACGCGGGCCTCTCACTGCTGTGGCCTCTCCCGCTGCGGAGCCCAGGCTCCGGACGCGCAGGCTCAGCGGCCATGGCTCACGGGCCCAGCAGCTCCGCGGCACGCGGGATCCTCCCGGACCGGGGCACGAACCCGTGTCCCTTGCATCGGCAGGAGGACTCTCAACCACTGCGCCACCAGGGAAGCCCGCAAGCTCATTTTTGATACACAATTTTGGAATTTTATCCCAAAGGGATTGTTATGTTGGTTGCTCAGAGGCTGTATTTAATAAATAAGACAGCTTACGAAAGGTGCTCAGATACGGTACCTGGAGAGGAAGACCTGGAGGTAACAACGTTACATCCTTCTTCCATTCCACTTCACAGAAGTCACAGCTGAGTTGCTGTCTGATAAGCAGTGAGTTGTGTTTCCCTAACTTGAGAGCACCAGACCACAGAGTAATGCTCTGTGGATTAGAGCTCAGCAAAGATGTGTGTGGTGTCTGTGCAGGAGAATCTGTTCGTTAAGCAGGAGAGACATTTATTCTTCTCTGTTAGAGATGGGGACAAACCCACATCATATCTTTTAGAAAGGGACAAAAAGTTGATTCTCTAAATGTAGACTTTTCCCTTCTAGAAGCCAGTTCTATCTCAGGGATCTTTGATGTTGAATGTTGATGAAAAGTCAGTTAAATTTGTGACTGTCAGTTTCAGAACCACTCTGCTGAATAACTACATTTCTAGTAGTGTGAACACTCTACTTGTTAGGAGTAGTGTCCAGATTCTAAATTCTGCCAATCATTTCTTACCCTCACATCATTTCTTTCATGCCCTCTCTGATCCTCTAAAATAGTTACACGTCCCATTTCTTGATTGGAAAGGCATTGCAAATGTTTTTACACAAAAGTCCTGGAACTTTAGATTTTTTTCTCCCAGAGATGTAAGAAATTTCAAAGCTCTTTTTTTTCTCATTACAAAAGTAAAACATATTGTATCTTATATTAATATGTATTCGGTTACCTTATTTTAATGTTCTGCCAACACAAGAAACAGTTTGCAGATATTTTTCTTGTTTATTGGTTTATGTACTAATTTATTTATTCACTTAACTAATTAACTAATTAGTTAATGTTTGTTTTCTCTCCTAACATGTAAACTCAGTAAGAATAGGGACCTTTTTGTCAGGTTCTTTGCTTTGTCTTCAAAGCCTGAAGCAGAGCCTATTTAGAACATAGACAATACTCCATAAATATTGCTGAATGAATACATGAATGAGTTGTGCACATTTTAGAATTGATAGGAAAGTGAAAGGTAGAAAATAGAAGTCCTAGAAACAAACTGCATAACATTTAAAAGGTATGTATACAGGCAGTCCTTGCTTTACACTGTAGTGCAGGACCATAAAAATGACTCTGCAAGCTGACATTATACAAAACAATCCTAATGATCAATGGGAAAAGTTATTATTGTTCTTTGACCTTTAAAAATATTTGCCAAATCATTAAAATCTCTTATTGTTGGCTCTAAAGGTATAGGGAAGTGAAAAAAAATAGTAAAACTAGTTATTTATTTAGTATTTGCTAATTTAAAACATTAGAAACATTGAGACTAAAGTGGTTGATTTCTTTGTAAAATCTTATCGGAAGGAGTTTGCCTTTTTCCTACAGTACAGTTCATGAAGTGGAGTGAGCATCTTTTCTATTCCCAGAGCAATTGTCATTCTCCTCTCTAAGTCTGGATCAGCTTCCAACATTTTATCATTTGCACTTTCCGTGTTAGGGAATGTCTCTGAGGGTTCCTTTAACATGAAATTTTTTTGCCAGCGTCACTTCCTCTGGGACATCATTAGCATTTTGTTACAACAACTTGCCTTACTATTTATGTTAATGAGTTCGCCTTCACTAAGTTCCTCTGACTGTACATCTAGAGTCTCTCAAATGGGGAACGGCAGCGTTATCTACATTCCCATAATCAGCTAGGTCTTCTGTAATGCCATTCGTATTTGACACAGATTTCACTTCCAGTGTTAGTACTTTTTGTTTCTGTGCTGTACTTTCATCTTTGTTGGCTAGCTTCCTCTTTTGATTATTCATGTCATATGAACTTATCATTGGAAGACAAGAAGGCAGCACAGCTACACACTTTGCTGTCTGTGCGTGAACTGGATAACAAATGTGTAGTGACCAATCACTGGCAGACTTCGAAAGGAGCACTATGATTGGTCACGATCATGATGCATATATGTTATGTACATATACGCAAAATACAGTACATAAAATACAGTGATTGTATTTTATGCAATTACTCACAGTTAATTTACCATCCAGCTGAAATTTGAGCTGTGTGGTTGGGCAACTAGTGTTCTTTAACCAAACTGTGGTAGCTGAAATTCACACTCATTAGAACCACGCAAAATGAGGGCTCTCTCATTTCCAGCCTATTTTATGGATATATGTGTAATTTTTTCTTTACCAAGATGGGATTGCTTTATGCATATGATTTTGTAATTTTACTTTTTTCTATTAATATTATATGATATATATGTCAAAAAACAATAATCTCATCTTCATGTTTTATGACTATGTGGTATTTGATAGAGTGGTTGTCATATAGTTTATTTAACCAATCCTCCTTTTTGGACATTTAAGCTTTTTCTGTTTCTCTCAATTATAAACTATGCTGTAGTGGTCACCTCTGTAGTTAAGACTTTGTGATAACAACTGTTATTTATTTAGAATGAACATCTTGCTAGTGGTAGAATTGCTGACTCACAGGGTAGATACTCTTTAAAAACATTTCCATACCTTTTCAGAGAGATGTTCCCATTTAGGCTCCTACCAGCGACATAAATTGGAAGGTGCTGGTACACGTGTCCTAAACCCTTGCCAGCATTGAGATGGTCACTCTTTAAAGTTTTTGCCATTTTTATAGGTAAAACATATATTTTATTTTAATAGTTAGTTTTGATTACTAGGTAGGTTGAATATTTTTCATGGGTTTATTTGTAGTAAATATATTTTGATCTATAGAATTTTATTCTGTCCTGATTATAGTGGTTTTCAGATGGTAGGAAGTTTTTTGTTTTTTTAGGTTGAGTACATATATTTCTACAAAGTTCTGCATATGAATAAATCTGTGTACTCGGACTGCAGTCACATGTATATTCTTGGTTTTACCCATGGATTATAAGGAGTATCTTAGTTTATTAGTATATTAGTATATTTATTATATATATTAGTATATTTATTAGTATATTAGTTTTGTAATATAACCATCAGTTTCCCAATGCTTTCCATTTTTTTTTTAGAGAAAGAGAAAATAGCCCACAACCTGGGGGAAATTCTAGTTAATTTTTCATTACATGATTTTTAGGAGATGGGGTCAGAAGGAGCTAGTAGGGCATTCAATTATGTGCTTGAGTGTGTTGGAAATTTTTTTTCCCCTCGTGTACAATATTTTACTTGGGCTTGTTTTTCAAGTGCATTGAAGTGTGACTAAACATTTTTGGGTACTGCCATTATGTAAAGAAGAGGCTCCATCGTGTTAAATATTCCTTCATCATCTTTGCAGTTAGGCGGTTATGGGCAGTGCGGAGCCTGCGGGGGCGTGGGCTGCTTTGGGCATTGGACAGAGGGAGGCGGGGGCCTGGGGGAAACCCAGCACTGGGGTGCTCTGTTGCCCCCTCCCACTGTTGTAGAAAAAGTGATTGGCTCAAGCTGGTTTCTGTCTTATACTTTTGGATGGGTCATCAGTGGGGAAGGAGGGAAGGTCATGTGGTTGGACCCGAGCTCATCAGAGGGCTAAAGGTTCTTTGCCACTCGCCACACAGAACTGGAGCGCTGTCCTTCTGGAGAGTGGTGGAGAGCTGAGACACAGTTCAGAACTAAAGGACTAGAGAAGGCCTTGGATGATTCCTGTTTGTCTTTAGGTTGGGGACAAGGAAGGCTCAGCAAGGAAGATGTCCGCTGAAAATGTGGAAGGGAAGCCCATCAGCTTTGGGGACAGAGGAAGAGCTCGGAGTTACACTTTCCTCAGGGTTGTCCAGCCAATGTTTAACCACAGTATTTTCACTTCTGCAGTCTCCCCCGCCGCAGAACGCATCCGATTCATCTTGGGCGAGGAGGATGACAGTCCAGCACCCCCTCAGCTCTTCACGGAGCTGGATGAGCTGCTGGCCGTGGATGGTCAGGAGATGGAGTGGAAGGAGACAGCGAGGTGAGCCATAGCTGACTGTGCAGGACTGACGTGGGGAAACAAGGGCAGGGCAGGATTCTTGTCTGTGAGCTCCTTTCTCTAGCCCAAATGATTGATGAGCGTGAGATTGGCTGGGTTAAGGAGTAAAAGGATTCTTTTTCCACTCTTTGACATTGACACGGATGCAGGACACCCTTTATTTCACTGCTGAAGTCACTGATCTGCATTGTTATAATTTTAACCTTTATAAGGACTTAGAAGTAAATCTCCATTTGTATGCTATTTAATAGTAAAATAATTAAAAGAGGGAAACTCCAGCACCTAAACATGATAGCCTAGCGATATGTGCTCACAGTCTCCACATGCCAAGGTATCTTGTGAAACCATGTCTGACTTATTACCCATTCCCTATTAGGAGGGAGGTTGCAAAGACAATGACTGTTACACACAAACTTGCCATTGTTCCAAGTGAAAACCTGTCATCTTTTAAACATCCAGTGAAAGCGAGTAGAAGGTTCACTTGAATTGGAAGTGTTAGAGACCTGAGTTCCATTTCAGACTTTTGTCACCTGCCGGCTGCATAACAGTTTCTCAGAACTTTGATTTCATCATCAATAAATAGCGGATAATAATGTCTATTACATATAATATATATGTATGAGATATAAGATATATAATATGTAAATATAATGTTCTACTAGATATCGAATTATATCATGGATATTTGTATACATACATACAGGTATATGTATGGAAATGCTTTGTAAATTGTTAAGCACTGCACAAATATCTAAAGTTTCATTAATCTCACAATAAGAGCTTTTCTTACTATCTTTCTGCATGTATATTTACTTATATATGCCACACTAAATCTTCTATATCATATAAAAATTGTGTACCATAAAGACGTTGATATAATGCAGTTATTGGTCTCTCATTGTCATCATTATATGGGGATTCAATGTATTTGACTTTCACAAACAAAATAACGTTAACATATGCCTTTTATAGTCTGTAATTTAATTCAGATCAGTTAAATTCAACAAATATGTTCTGAATGCATAGTACACATCAGGCACTGTTTTAGGTACTGGGAATACAGAAGTGGGCAATAACTCATTTCTGCTCCTCCATCTCTAAGGCTGCCTCTTTTTTTTTTTTTTTCGGTACGCGGGCCTCTCACTGCTGTGGCCTCTCCCGTTGTGGAGCGCAGCCTCAGCGGCCATGGCTCACGGGCCCAGCCGCTCCGCGGCGTGTGGGATCTTCCCGGACCGGGGCACGAGCCCGCGTCCCCTGCATCGGCAGGCGGACTCTCAACCACTGCGCCACCAGGGAAGCCCTAAGCCTGCCTCTTGAAGCTCTTCATTCTTTATTCTTTTGGGGCCACTTTCCATGATATAGTAATTGTCTCTTATTCCCCTCTCAGCACCAGTAACCTGGATATTAAAAGTCCTTCATAAAGTATACTTTTAGTTCATAAAACATTCTCCAAAAGAAGGCTCTCAAAGTGAAAACTTGTACCAGTATCTCCATTTCATTCTTTCTTTTCCTTCTTTCTAATAGAAAAAAACAGAGTGAGAATTATACTGGTGCAGCATGAGTTAAGTGTTGGGGAGATTTTAGTTTAGTCTTGGCTTTGCTGCTAACTAGCTGTTTAACTTTGGGCAAGTTATATAGTCATGTAGTCTTCCTAAGCTTGTGTTTTCTACACTATCAAATGAGAGTCATACTGGGTTGCATCCTCTCTAACATCATGCGTATTTTATAGCTCTAAAGTTCCATCCCTGTGTGTATAATTGTGTAGTCAGCTGCGACTAGAAGAGTTCCTTTGATTCTCACTTTCATCTTAAAATTCTGTGTGAGTACCTATATAGAGTAGAATTCAGGTGTAGCATTTTGTTTTCTCTTTCAGTCAAATGCAGACTACACTTTATTTTATGTGACCCCTGGTCCCAGAAATGTGAAGAGGTCACAGCGCATTGTATAGGTAGTTCAACATTGAATGAGATGGACATAGTATTTTCATTTAAGATTCTTAAATGTTAAGATGGTCATGAATACTTTACCATCTTTAAAGACTGACTATTTCCTTAGGAACATATGTGTCATTTTGGTGATGTCATTGGTCCCTGAGAGACTGTATGTACAGCTGGAGAGGAAGTACGGTGGGATACACCATGTATTGGGGGAAGTTGTCCAGGAAGAAACATACTCACAAATAGTCTACCTTCTATAACTTCTCCTGTGTAGGGTTTGCCACAATTACTATTAATTAATTAATCATATATGTGATAGTATTGTTTTCATGTTATCTCCCTCATTACACTAATTTGTCTGGAGGGAGAGGCCACCATGTCTGTCTTTGATTACTATATTCCCAGTGCTCTGCAGCACTTGGTACATACTAGGTGCTCAGTAACATTTGCTGAGTGTGATTAGTTGAGAACTCATTGCCTTAGAATCTACTGTTCTAAATATAATACTTTCTTAGAAATATTACGTGATCAAAGCTGGAGTTCGGTGATAATCCATCTAGAGCATGGACTTGAGCACATGGGGAGGGGGAAGGGTAAGCTGTGACGAAGTGAGAGAGTGGCAGACATATATACACTACCAAATATAAATTAGATAGCTAGTGGGAAGCTGCCGCATAGCACAGGAAGATCACCTCTGTGCTTTGTGACCACCTAGAGAGGTGGGATAGGGAGGGTGGGAGGGAGGGAGACGCAAGAGGGAAGAGATATGGGAACATATGTATATGTATAACTGATTCACTTTGTTGTAAAGGAGAAACTAACACACTATTGTAAAATAGTTATACTCCAATAAAGATGTTAAAAAAAAAAAAAGCTGCTAGCTCCAAAGATAGTCATAATCTGAGGTACAAGGGTTTAGGACTTCAACATATGAATTCCCGGGGACACAATTCAGCTCATGAAGTCACTTTATACCAGCATCTGTCTCAACCCAAGGCATCAATTTCTTTGTCTGTTGATGGCTGGCTGATTTTCTTGTACAATATAAGAGTAAAAATACGTACCACGGTATTGAATGCTAAAAAAAAAAAAAAAAAAAAAAAAGCTGGAGTTCGGTGATAATCCATCTCTTTCTGACTGATGGACAGCTCAATAAGAGACCCAAGTTACCCAGCACACCATTGATAAAGCCCAAGAGAGAACCTTAGTTTGATGTTTCCAACTAATTCATCAATATGCTGATGCCATCTGTGTTTAGTTCTCTAGCCCAGACTTCTTGCCTCGTTTGATTGAAAACAAATATTTGGTTGGGTAGTAGGCATCTCGAAATAACATGTTAGAAACTGAGCTTCTCATCTACCCATCTCAGATCTCCTCCTACAGAGTTCCCCGCCGCAGTGAACAACACCATTTTTTTAGTTGCTCAATCCAGAAAGATTGGAGTCTTCCTTGACTCCTGTCTTTCTCTACACCCCTTACTTGATCCACTGGCACATCCTATTTAGTTTACCCTCAGCGTTATTCACATATTCAGAATCTCACCATAGCTCACATTCAGTGCTGCCACAACCCTGGTCCAAGCCTCCATCCTTTCTCATCTAGATTACTGCAAATGCTTCCTGATTAGTCCATCTCCCTGAACCTGCCCTCGCCTCCCTCATGAACTATACACTATGATCTCTGACCTCATCTCCTCATCTCTTACTTCTCTCCCCCTGGTTCGCTCTGCTCAAGCCTCCCTGGCCTGGTCATACTCCTGTGTCAGAGCCTTTGTACTTGCTGTTCAAATGTGGTTTGCCCTTGAAATGCTCTCCCTGCTGTACTCCACAGTCACCTCCCTGGCTCATTTCCTCACCTCCTTCAGGTCTTTTTTCAAATATGACCTTCTCAGTGACTGCCCTGTCTAAAATAGAAACTTTCCCCAAACCTTCTTATCCCTCATCCTCCGTTCTAGTTGTCTCTAGCACTTATCAGCAGTTAGCATATAAACATATCTTGTTATTGTCTCTTCCCAATAAAATTAAAGCTCCATGAGGGGAGGAATTTTTGGTTGTTTTGTTCACCACTATATTCCTAGTGTCTACAACTACCTGGCACACAGTCCACAATCGAGAAATACGTGCTTATAGAATGAAAGAATAGAGAAGTAGAACCTTGATCCTTAGTTTACTGCTCTACCTAAATTCTGTTGGAAAGTTTGGAGGTGGTTGCGCCTCCAGAAATGATTCAAATTGTCAGTGATTTTTACTTCCTGCAACGTAACTCTGCTTCTGAATGTTTTTTGCAGTAATTTCTGACTGCCATTTATGATGTCCAGTTTCCAGACCTGATAGGGCTTTTTTTCCCCCACGAAAAGCTCTCAAACCTACCAGACTAATAAAAGTTTGGTGCTTAGAGGGAACTCATTTTACATATGAAAATGCAGCATGAATATTCTTTTGGCTAACATAAAATGGAGAATTATTTGCTTTTTGTGAAAACTCCAATTAAATGGACTATTTTATTCCATAGAGAACTAGCCCACCAGACTTCTCCAGCTCAGTGTAGTTTCTACGCTGAGCCTACACCCCACTGTTGTATTATAGAACACAATAGTACCCTCTTTAGTACTCTCCCTTTTAATGTTCCGTACTTTTTTCAGTTGACTAATGATTTGATTTTGACCAAGAATATCATACATTGAGTCTCAGCATTACTGCAGTTTTAGTCTTACTTCAGGAAGTTCAGGTTAGCTGTGTGTCTTAAAAAATAAGAAAACTGGTTTCAGTGGTAGGAAAAATATCCCCATTGAAGTCTCACAAAGCACAGTAGTCATGTAAAACTATAAACAACGGAAATCTGTATTTACATGAAGTTTGAAGCCAATTCTACCACCCTCTTTTTTCACATCTTTTTCCTGCTGTTCCCTTTCCTGAAAGTCAGAACTTTGAATTTTCACTGACTCTCCCAAGGGTAGAATGATCAGACCTGAGAAATGTATATAAACAGTGGAATGCAGAGAATATTCTTTTTCAAAGGAGTATCCTCAGTGTTAGGTCATTAGAATACTGACATTCAGTGGTGTAGCAGTAGTTATAATGGAATATTTGGTATTAGTGAATGAGCCTATGCTTCTCATTAACAGTTTCTAGGTGGCAAGGCGTTAGCTAATGGATTCATGAAGAAGACTGGTAGAAGAATAAGTCATGGTCCAGCTTTGGTGATGGCCCAAAGCCAGGAAGAAGGGCTATCACTACCACTCCAAACGCTGTATTTCTTTGAGTCAGTGACGTCTGCAAACATGGTTTTTGGCTTTCAGTTTTCCCTCAGCGAATATTCAGATGGGCCATGTTGGAATTTATCACTGTTATAAGAATATATGTTAAAGATCACTTCCCCTGTTCTCTGCGATTCAAATTTTACGGCCAAACCTGGGTAAAAAGGAAAGACATCACAAGTTTCAATAAACCCAACAAGCCAACAAAGGAAAAGGGTACTGATGTTTCAGTTCTCGTGGAACAGCACGAGTGACCCTGCCTCCCTCTGGAGAACATGACTTCGGGGCCTGGCCATCAAACACAGCCACATGCACTTACCCTGGGGCTTTGCATAGGGCCCTCTCTGTTCCCAATCTACCCTGACCCCTCTATCTCTCCTCTACTGGATGGCTCTGGAAAATTCCATTTTAGACCAAGTTTACTTTTTCTGTAAGAAAAAGTCTGAAGAATAAGGAATTTAATCATCTATGTAATTATATGTGGTTACTACACTGTTTTGCAATAACTTTCACAGTTGATCTAGAAATTTAAGAATTCTCCTTAAAAACGTCATCTATCCCAGATACACACTAGCGTTGGCTTCTTTTATGTGCGATGAGGCACTTATTAGTTAGCAAGAAATTTATTATTGCTTTAAAATAGCTTTACGTAGTTGGATTATATTCCAAGGCAAAGGTCATGTCTATTTTCCACTGTAAAACTGGCATGTTTTAAAGTTAGAGGTCTTTTCTTTTCTTAAGTATATTTAATCATATGATCGGAAAGTTGCAAAATTCAGTGTTTCCCAGTGGGCTTTCTATTTCTTCAACAAATGAGTGAAATGCTGTTTGGTTGGCTGTCACTCAAAGTGGGTTAAACTGCAATGTACTTTATCATTATTCTTCAAAGACCTTGGAATAAATAAACTTCACCTAATAAACTCTTCCTTCAAGGTTACAACAGTTTTGTAATTGCCAGCATTTAAAAAGCCAGCTTCTGAAATTAATTTTCCTATAACATGTCAAGTACTAAGACAAAAAGAAAAGTAGGAAACTTATTGCAAATACATGGTTATTCATAGTTATTATGAAGGGTAGATAGTAGCTTTTAGTACATTTTACAGTGAAAATGTCTTATTTTTTTAATGTAATTACATGGTTCTAAAGCACCTTTACAAATTCATTGACACTCCAATAGCCTGAACTTTGGTACCTTTGCCTTAGCCTTTTCTTTAATGGGTTCTGATTTGAACTGAGTCGTTTTCAGTTTTTTCCAAATTTGTCCTTGATATGTGAGGAGGATAGACATAGCATGTGTAGTTTCTGGAATGAAACTACCTGCAAACAATCTGTTTAAATGGGCAAATCATTACGTTCTGTTTAAAAGTGTATATTCTTTGAGCAATTAGAGCAATGTATTTTAAAGGAATTTAATAGTCATTATCCCAGAGTTACCTTGTGCAATTAGCCATACTATGACATGACATCATCTCAACATATAATATTTACTGAACTCAAGGTGAAATAGATGCTTAAACTGAGCTATGAGACAATACTTGTCTCTTAGGAATGTAGATTCTAAGGAACTGGCTAGTTTCGAGACTACTTTCCCATTCCATTATGGTTAAAGCTTGACCTAATCTTGGCTGGTATAATCCAGGAGGGTGAGTAATACTAGTCCCTAAATCCAAGCTAGTTGGGATTTATTATTTCTAAATGTACTTTTAAAACTTGTTCAAAGTCATATTTAAGATAACCTGTGGAAAGGAGATTGGTCACAGAAGAATGCAATGGTTTTGTTCCTTCTTTTCTTTTCTTAAAGAACATTTTATTAAACTTACATTGTCTGGACAGTTGAAGATGATAGCAGAAAAGAGCTACTGTCACATACCGTATGTAAGTGAGGCTTAGTGTTCTTTTACAAAATGGATTTGGCCATACAGATTTATGGTGACTGATAGACGGGCAACTGGTTATCATTTAGGAAGGATAAGAGGGAAGTGAAGGCTGTATGTATAGAACACTCCCATTTACTGAGTTTCTAGCTGGCCCTTGTCATTCATCTTGGACTTAAATTCTGTGACTAAAGATTCTATCCCTCAGCTAATAAGAATACTCTTAGGAATAAAAACAAGGTCACTATACTCTTTATCGATAACATAATTATATGTAACCCTGACTAGGTTTCATATACTATGGAATCTTCTAGAGTCTCATCTTGAGCAAAAAACTGTAACATCAGATGTAAATATGATTCATATACTAGCTCCCAGTCAACATGGTTAGAGGTTCTGTGAGTAAGCCTGAAAAGATAATATGCCTAAAGTTAGCCAATGTAATATACTCCATAAAATGATTACTCTCAAAATAACCCAATTACCTCTTATTGTTTTGGTAAATCCATAGAATTCTATAAGAATGTTAATATAAAGTTGTCATTTTTCTCTCACTTCCTTCTATTTCTGTGGTTCTAATACCAACCAAGGTGAAGAACTACTAATTAACACACACACACACACACACACACACACACGCACACACACACAAGAATATTAAAGGTCTGTCTCTCAGAATGTTTCACAACCACTTTTGTAGAATAAACAAGGTCCAGTTCTGAAGTTTTAGAACTTCTTTGGTGTTGGCTTTTTAATGTGAGGAAAACATGTAAAAATCCCTACTCCCTACATTTTTTGGGATACAGGGGAAAGGAGGAGGGTCTTAAAGTGGAGGGTGAAGCTGGGGCTAAGGTTGCCATTGAAGCGTGGAAGTTTCCTGGCCGGGAGAGGGAAGGAGTTTGGGGATATGGCTCATATACTTATGAATCACATGAGTGTTGGGCTTGATTAAAATTCTGAATTGTCTTTGACATTGTGGCTGATCTGTTGATCTATTTTCACTCATGGTTCTACTAATGTGTTCTTTTCTTCCTCTGGGGGTGGTGAGCGGTCTATAAATAATACCTTATGTAGAGCTTCCTCTGATCTCTGCCCTTTGTTCTCATCTTTAATGAGTTGGGTGAGTGTTTAGCTTTTTCTAGGAAAACATTTTTCAATCATTAAACCTTTGCGTGAAGAATGTAGGAAAACAATTTTTAACCCCCTCTTTATCTTGTTCAATATCTTTCAGAGGTTTGAAGTGATAGAAAGCAGCATTTTTCTTTGGGTCATGATGAATAGCAAAATGATGATGCTTTCCTGTTTTCCTTTACCAGTGTAGGAAGAGTCAGTATGTATAATATGTGGGATATAGACTGTCAAATGTGTTTCGCTCTCATTTCCATTAAACTTTTTTCCTTCCTATATATTGCTAAGTTATCAAAATGTCTACAAATCTTAGAAAGAAGAAACTATAAGAGAGGGTTTTTTGTTCCATTACTAAGGTTAATAAGAGATCTGTTATTATCAGAGTAGATGCATTGTTCACTGAGCTTGTGTATGTTTAAACACATGTGGAGCCAAACGTGAGGGGTAAAGCTATTAGCATCTCAATGAGAGGGGAACATGTGTCAGCTGAGAGAGATGTATTAAAGTAAGATACAGCAACACATGCTGGCACTCTTTAAGCATGAAAGGGGAATTTTATTTGTCTGACCACTTCACACACCATATTTTCAAATATTTAAGATCAGTATTGGTTCATACTGATATTTTACCTTATATAAACGTGCCTTGTGAAGTCACAACAGAATTCTCACAGTGGTGGTTTTTTTACAAACTGTAGGCTCTACCCACATGGAGAATTTGAAATGCATATTTTTCCTACATTAGTTGAAAAATTTGGTTCAATAGTCATTCTTAAGGATTTCATGGTTACATATAGACAGATATAAAACCAAGGAGGCGTTGGCTCCTTTTGGTTTGTTTTCTTTCTCTCTAACATCAGGGGGAGGAGCGGTCTAGTGAGTCTGTTTGGTGTATTTATAAAGGTAATGCAGTTAATGATAGAATAAGCTTTTAAGACTCCACAAAAGGAGACATTTTGGAAGTGCTGGTGGGGGTGGATCTGGGGGGGTTGGTGTTGCTATTTCTAGAGGTGATGAGAACACTTTTAATGGTTCTTCACTAATCTCATGTTTCTAGGTGGATTAAGTTTGAAGAAAAAGTGGAACAGGGTGGGGAGAGATGGAGCAAGCCCCACGTGGCCACCTTGTCCCTTCATAGCTTATTTGAGCTGAGGACATGTATGGAGAAAGGATCCATCATGCTGGACAGGGAGGCTTCTTCTCTCCCGCAGTTGGTGGGTAAGTATGTTGTCTTAGGTTCCTATCATTTTTTTCTGCTCTACCTACCTCTCCATGAGTCTCTTTCAATGCAGATGACTTCTAATGTAAGCAGAGCTGAATATTCTATAACATTTATTCTCTCTCTTTTTTATATTATAAAACCAGTAAGGGTTATTGCAAAAAATTTGGAAAATACAGACAAATATTGAGAAAAAAATTAAAAATCATCCATCATACTTCCATCTGGACATAGCCATTGTTAACATTTTGGTGTATTTCCATCCAGTTTTGGTTCTCAGTCCTCTCTCTTATGCTTTTCACTTTTATGTTATATTAAAAATTACCATGTTTATATGTACAGATTTGCATTCCTCCACTTATTAGCATAAGATTAATATTTTAAATAGAACCCTCCCCCTTCATCCTTGGTCATACTGGACTGGAAGTCTGGACACTAGATTTCTAGATCTCCTTGACCTTAGACATTGGGCTGAGCTTCTCTGGGCCTCAGTTTTGCCATCTGTAAAATACAGTTTGAATACTCTGTAAGAAGGAAACTGGTCTAGGTCTAGTCCCTCAGTTGGGCTGATTTTGTAGGTGAAAGTCAAGCTCCTTTAGCTGTAGGTAGAGCAAATAGGGTGGGGCAAGGAGCCAGCAGAACGTTATGGATTAATGACTGAGTCAGGTCATGTTGGTGCCGAGGATCATTTGTACAACCCCGGACAAGTCACTGAACCTCGTGGTGCAGAGCAGCTTTGGCATCTTTGTAATTAGTGTTGTGTAGTGAATGTCAGCTCACCATGTTGAACACCTTGAGCACACGTGGCTGCATTCCAAAGAGAGGTTATTGTTTTCATTTTCTAGCAAGAGACTGGCCTAAGCTGCCTCACTGTCATTCAGGTTGGTGTGCTAAAGATCATGTTTTCCTTAAGGAGAGGTGCAGGGGCTCTGCTTATTATTCCTAGGAAAATTCCATAACTCGGTGACCACTGGACCTTTAGGGATGGCTGCACTTTCTTAAGGGGCCTTCAGTGGGCCTACTTTGGGGTTGTGAGGAGAGGATGTGGATCGTGGCCCTGATGACCAGTGTAAAATTCCTGTGTAATCTCAAAATTTCTTTGCATATCTGTAGGCAGAGGGCTTGTCTATGACATCTGTGTCTTTATGGACAATGGGAAGGCTATAGTATTTGTATTGGAAGAGAAGATCAGTTCTCAAATCAGGCGTATATCTTGCTGACCTATACATATCTGTTTCTTCTTCAGAGAGCTTGTTAGTTAGATTTACAAAGCAGCTCCACACTTTCCTTGCATCTGAAGTGCTTAAGGTACAAGTGGAGAAGGGAGAAAGACTAATGTGAAGATGCTGGGTGGACAGAATGAATTAGTTTATGCATTTATTCAGCAGTGGTACGTGGCCTTCTACAATGAGCCAGACACTATTCTAGGCCCTGAAATTAGGTTTGCAAATCTACCACTTTGTAAATGGGATAAGTTACAAATCCATCTCCGCATAAGTAGTGAGAAGATAATGTTGGAAATACTGCTTTATGTAGAATTTTTTGTATTTGACAAGGCAGGTGAGACTGAAAAAGGACATCTGATATATGAGGAGAGCTGTTGGATTATTGTATGCAGGGAAGATGAAGCCCATCTACGAAGACAGAGAGAAGCAAAGGGAACGAATGGTTTTCCAGGCTATTTGTTTCGCTGACCTTTCTTCATTTGTTAAAGCTGCAAGAGAGATTGTTATCCAAAAAAGTATCATGGTTAGCAAAAATCAGTCCAGTTTCTGAGTGAGATTTGCAATCTTTAGGCTTTAAGAACTAATCTAGAGCAAAGATGTCTGAAGTTAGAAGTCAGAAGTGCCTAAGTGCAAAGCAAAATGGGAATTAAACTTGTGACTGGGCAATGGATAGCAATCTGTGTGTTGTGGTTTAAGGGTCATCGGGAAGTTTCCTGTATTGAAAAAAAAAGTCCTACCGTAGACCATGGTTACTTCCTGAACTTCCACTGTTTGGAGATTCATTTCACTGAACCCAGGGTTTGTTTTCTATTAAAATATACATACTCTTTGGCAGAGGTCATATATTCATTCCATGAGATGCAGAGTGGTGTTGTAGAAATAATGGTGGATTTAAAGTGGGGGGGGGTTAATTAAAGTCTACCCCTACTAGCACGTGTGACCACAGACAAGGCACGTTGCTTAACTTATTCACAGTCTCTGTTTCTTATCCGTAAAAAGTGGATGAAGGTAGACCTCTCAGGGTGTTGTTAGAATTGAATGAGGATCTCAGGTGTAATTGTACTTACTTTGATGACTATCCCAGTATGAATGAGTTTATCCAGATCCTTCTACGTGTCACCTAGCAGGGGCTGAGTGTAGACTGAGTCAGGTCAAGAGATGCTCAGGGACTTCATGAGCAGGTGAAAAATTCTGAAAGGTGTAGTAGATAGAGCTAGAAAAAAACCTCACAGCTTCTTTGCTGTGCCTGGAGCTGGCTGGTCAAGAAGGGTGATGAACGTTAAAGTTGAATTATATACTTGGGCTTTTCTGTAAGACTGTCTTCGAGGTCTTCAGCACCAGAAAGAGCCATCTTAAGGCGTTTCTGGTCTTCAGTAACTGACTGACCCTTTCCATGTAGTAGAAGACAGAGTCCCGCATTACACTGGAGCCTCATTAGCCAATGGCCAAAGAGAGAGGTTCTGGTATTTACTACATTTAAGAAAGGTTCATCAAGCATTTTACATTCTCAGTTTAATTTTCTGTTTCTTTTTATTATCAGCTGTGGCTTTTTTCCTCTAACCTCCACACGTTTGCTTTAATAATGTCATTAAGTTTTAAAATTGGACACCACTAGGTCGCTTTGAGGTGTCATCACTCAGTACTGTGTTTGCTCTACCATCCCTGAGGCAAGCAGGCAGAGAGCCAGTGCTGTCGTTCTGGAGCTGATAACACAGAGAAACAATTCAGGGCAAATAACACACATCACAAGCAAAACAAAGAAATTTTTTTTAAAAATGGACTAGATTTGGAGGAGTGGGGAGAAGAGCATGTCAGAGAGTGTAAGGGGCTGAAAAGAAATACTTAAAAATCCTCTGAAAGAGTCAAATCCTTACAGCAGGTTAAAAAACATGAAAGAAAAAAAAAAAACTGCCCTGATTTCAAGTGATAAAATGGCATGGTGACTTGAGTTACTGTCATTACTTGATTATTAAAAAATCTTTTTCTAGCAGAGGATGCAGTGGATTTGTTGTTTCCTTAATGGTGGTGTTATTCAGACTTGAGAATTACATGCAGCTAAGTCTTAAGATGCATTGCCCCTTCACCCGACTTTTATTTCGACAAACAAGGAGAAAAAGAAGTCATGATGGGTTTCCCTGGTGGCGCAGTGGTTGAGAGTCCGCCTGCCGATGCAGGGCACACGGGTTCGTGCCCCGGTCTGGGAGGATCCCACATGCCGCGGAGCGGCTGGGCCCGTGAGCCATGGCCGCAGAGCCTGCGCGTCCGGAGCCTGTGCTCCGCAGCGGGAGAAGAGCCTGTGCGTCCGGAGCCTGTGCTCCGCAGCGGGAGAGGCCACAACAGTGAGAGGCCCGCGTACTGCAGTACTGCAAAAAAAAAAAAAAGTCATGATGAGTGTGATTATATCCACCAAACAAGAGCAATTCCTTTCCTGGAATTTCTTTCCTTTTTTTGCTGTCCATTTGCTGCTCCTCCTCAGTGGCCTCCGAGGGGCACCCTCCCTTTGCAGGTGTGAAGCCACTGCCACATGGGGGCCCGTGAGCAGGGGCCCCTACCTAAGTGGGTGTCACTTCCCACGCTTGTGTAAAAATTCAGCCTCATTATGATTCTCCTCAGGACCTCTCCTAGTTTTCTTCATGAAGATCCCCTTCTGAACCCTAATAGAGAATGTGTGTTATTTAAAGGATAAAACATCATTTTTATAGCTCATTTTAATAACTTTATTATTGGCTGTCATCTTACAGTTTTACATTTAAAATATCGTTCACATATGAAGCCAAGTACGTGAGAATTCCTCTCCCTTCCTTAGTTAAAAAACAATTATAAGCCATTTCAGGTATTTTATTATGATGGGAAATGGATTAGGAAAATGTAGCTCTATTTTTGGAGCTCTCATTCTTATATTTAAAGGCATTCCTGGGCTGTGCATGTTGGCAGATATATGAGTCATGTTGTTTCTTGCTTTCAACACCTTTTATATTTTCAAAATGGTAATATATTTATTTTTTTATCACAGAACTAACACATGTTCATTTCTTGTAATGCAGAAAAATATAACACGCAAAAGTCAAAATACCACTGATCTCATCTTTCAGAGCTATCCTCCCAGCAGTTTTTCGGTACATCTCTGTTTACACACATGAAATTTATTTTACATACTGGGATCATACTATAACCCTCTAATCTGCCCTTTCTAACTTAAAAACATAATATGAATGTTTCCATGTTATTAAATATAAGTATAAACATCATTTTAATGGCTGCAAAATAGCTAATAATCTATAGTTGGGCATTTAAGTTGCCTTCAAGTTTTTATCGTAAAGAAAAGAAATGAACATTTTTGTTATACTTTTGTGAAATTGCTTATATCCTGATTATAGGTTTCTTATGGTGAAATATTCAAAGGGTTTGAACATTTTGAAGGGCTTTGTTTTGTATTGGCCAAGTGGCCTTCAAGAAAGGTTGTCCTGTTTGTTACTCTCATCCTCAGTCTATTGCATACAACATTCACGTCACCGGAGACTGGTCTTTTAAATTTTGCCACTTTGATAGATTAACATAAAATTGGTGAAATTTGTATAAATTGTCTGTTAGTCTTGAAGTTGAATATTTCTTGGGCCTTTTGTGTTTCTTTTAAGAATGGACTTATATACACTACCAAATGTAAAATAGATAGCTAGTGGGAAGCAGCCGCATAGTACAGGGAGATCAGCTTGGTGCTTTGTGCCCACCTAGAGGAGTAGGATAGGGAGGGTGGGAGGGAGACGCAAGAGGGAGGAGATATGGGGATACATGTATATGTGTAGCTGATTAACTTTGTTATAAAGCAGAAACTAACACACCATTGTAAAGCAATTATACTCCAATAAAGATGTTAAAAAAATCAAAATGTTACCTTTGACCTTTTTTGGGGGGGTTGCATGACCATCTTCTCTTCAAGTTTTTTTTTTTTTTTTTTTGGTCTAGAGTTCCCTTCTTAAAGAAAGAAAAGTATCATGTGATACGGAAAAAGATCTAAACTGTGAATCAGAAAACCTGTTTTAATTGGTGTGGGAGGGTTGCCTTTAATTAGGCTGTATCTGTGAGCATCTCCCCTCTCTCGCTCTTTTCTCATCTGTATAACAAGAATTTGAACCTGATGCTTCCTGAGCTTCCTTTCAGCTCTGCGATCATCTTGAGCTGGCACTTTCTCTCCCAATTGGGTAACGTCTGTGGGATTCCGAACACTGAAGGCTTAATTTTAGTGTAGCTATGAAATGTTACTGCCTCCACTTTCCTTGAAGGGTTTTGTAGTTTGTGCTTAAAGAGATCCCTGTGGGCCATATTTATGGAAACCTAATGAAGGGCATAGGCCCCACAGATGTTGTAACCTGTTCTAATTGGTGATTTCCAGACATTAGTAACAGAGGGACGGCTGTGCATATATATGCATTGGTTTGAGATTACAGGGGAGGTCAAGAATAGAGGGAGGCCCTGCCAGGAAGGGTAGATAAGAAACTTTAATCCACAACCCTGGAATTAGAGTAGGAGTTTGATAACACTTGCAGCAGTTATGCCAGAGCTATTTATTTTCATGGTTCTTCTGTAAAATGGACTTTCCACTTTGATTAAGACTTAAAGGGAAAATAGGTTGTATTCAGTAGCACTTAATTATTTTACTGTGGAACAGAGGGTTAAGTATAATTACAGGATCTGTTCTGAGAGTTTTACTGAGTAAGGTTTGTGTAGTTAAAAATACTCAGAGCTAAAGGCCACTCTCAAACCAAAACATTCCTATGGGAGAAACTCTTCCTGCTTTGCCCAGGCTCTCTACCAAGTGGTCCAGTGTTATGTGACATTTATAGCATCTGTGTAAGGCATGTGATGGAAAATCCTGGATTCAGCCTCTACTTGGCTCCCAGGTAGTTGATTGTACACTGTGTGAATCGTCAGCTTCTGGCTGTGAGACCAGTTCCATGACTGCTTGTTAAAAAGATGGACTAATGAGAGGTGCAGTCATGCCCAAGCAAAGGCCCTTGAACATCTGTAACTTCACTTTACGAAGAGATGGGAATGTTTGGGAGATGCTGTTATCGTATCAGTATCCATCAATTTTTTTGCAGACTTTTGCAAAAGAAGAGCTTTTGTCCTCTTCTCCACTTTTGTATGTGGAGGAGTTTGCACAAGAGGAAAATATTGACGTGTGTTGATGCAGCCATGCTCCTGAATGGGTGGGCCTGGGAGCTATTGTTCTAGTTCTCTGTCAGGGACAAAGCTCTATCTGCAGACAGTGTGGTGTTGTCCTGCCATTGCATCTTTATTATTATTATTTAGTTAGTTAGTTAGTTTTGGCTGCGTTGGGTCTTCATTGCTGAACCCGGGCTTTCTCTGGTTGCAGCACACGGGCTCAGTAGTTGTGGCACACGGGCTTAGTTGCTCCGTGGCATGTGGGATCTTCCCGGACCAGGGCTGGAACCTGTGTCCCCTGCATTGGCAGGCAGATTCTTAACCACTGTGCCACCAGGGAAGTCCCCTGCCATTGCATCTTGCACAGATTCTGTGATATTTTGTCCTGTGCTCCATTCTGGACGGTGGATATGTCAACCTGTGATGTGATGTTAGAGGAGACTCTTATGTCATACTGCTGACGTGCTGATTTGTGAGAAAGAGGACTTCTTGTTTTCTGTTAGAGTAAAACATATCCTTCAGCAGACCCACCCATGGAGCAATTTCTGTGACGCACAGTCATCCTTTCTACTTAGAACCATTCTGAAAAAAAGAGCTCATAGAAATTTTTTGGGAAAGATTTTTCTAAGACTATTTTATTTTATTATTTTTTATTGAAGTATAGTTGACATATACAATATTATATTGGTTTCAGGTGTACAACATAGTTAATTGGCATTATTATACATTATGAATTGATCATCATGATGTCTAGTAATTATGTCACCATACAAAGTTATTACAATATTATTGATGATATTCCCTATGCTGTGCATTACATCCCATGACTTATTTATTTTATACCTGGAAGTTTATACCCCTTAATCCCCTTCATCCATTTCACCCACCACCCTCACCTCCTCCCCTCTGGCAACCACTAGTTTGTTCTCTGTATCTTTGGGTCTGTTTCAGTTTTGTTTCTTCATTTTGTTTTGTAGATTACACACATAAGTGAAATCATTTGGTATTTGTCTTTCTCTCTCTGACTTACTTCACTTAGTGTAATACCCCCAGATCCATCCATGTTGTTACAAAAGGCAAGGTTTTATTCTTTTTTATGGCTGAGTAATACTCCATTACACACACACACACACACACACACACACACATATGTATATATCACATCTTCTTTATCCATTCATCTATCAGTGGGAACTTAGGTTGCTTCCATATCTTGGCTGTTGTAAATAATGCTGCAATGAATATAGGGGTGCATATTATCTTTTTGAATTAGTGTTTTTGTTTTCTTTGGCTAAACACCTAGAAATGGAATTGCTGGATTGTGTGGTGGTTCTATTTTTAATCTTTTTAGGAAACTCCAGTACTGTTTTCCACAGTGGCTGTACCAATTGACCCCCACAGTGTAGGAGGTTTCCCTTTTCTCCACATCCTCACCAATACTTGATATTTGTTGTCTTTTTGATAACAGCCATTCTGACAGGTGTGAAGTGATATTTCATTGTGGTTTTGATTTGCATTTCTCCGATGATTAGTAATGTTGAACATCTTTTCGTGTGTCTATTGGCCATCAGTATGTCTTCTTTGGAAAAATGTCTATTCAGATCCTCTGCCCACTTAAAAATTGGATTGTTTGTTTTTTTGATATTGAGATGTGTGAGTTCTTTATGTATTTTAGATGTTAACCCCTTATTGGATGTATCATTTTCAAATATCTTTTCCCATTCAATAGGTTGTCTTTTTGTTTTGTTGATAGTTTCCTTTGGTGTGCAAAAGCTTTTTAGTTTGATGTAGTTCCATTTGTTTATTTTTGCTTTTGTTGCCTTTGCCTGAGGAGACAGAGCTAAAAAAATATTGCTAAGACATGTCAAAAGAGTGTACTGCCTATGTTTTTGCCATGAGTTTTACCGTTTCAGGTCTTTCATGTACATCTTTAACCTATTTTGAGTTTATTTTTGTAAATAGTGTAAGAAAGTGACTTAGAGCTAATAGAAATTTTAGTGGGTTTTTTTTTTTTTAGTAAGACTAATATATTAAAATTTCTAGAAAATTCTGATCAGGTTATACTTTAAAATGACTAATAGAATATATTGGAAAGGCTTTAGTTGGATCTAAACAAGAATAAACCTCCCTTAGAAAAGACTGAGGCATAATTTTATACTTTAATCTTTCTTTCATTGGATTAATTGGTGTTCAAATAACCTGGTATGGTATTATTTTTCTTTACTTTGTCCTATTATAAAGAAAATATAACATTACAGAAGAATTTGGGAAAACAGATTTAAAAATCAGTAATGTCGTGATGTTAAATTTTGCATATTCTCTTCAGGATTTTTTCATATCATTTATATTTCTGGCACAGTTGCTATGATAGAGTACATGAAATTTTCTAATCTTACTTTTAAACAAAACAATTGGAAAATATAAGTTACTCATTGTGTTACTAAGAGAAGAATGTGATTAATGTGAATTCACTACTAACTGGGATTGAAAAAAATTTACAAGACAGTTCTTCCTCTCTAAACATGTAATTAATACCAGAATATTTATAACTCTCTCTTTAATGCCAGTAGCACTGTACCCTGTATCTTTACCTTCACAGACAGTGGAAAGTTCGAAATTTGGAAGATAAATATATTGATATTAAATTTGAGGATGACATCCATAAAATTACAGTAAAACATGAACTTTGTGGTCTTGTGACTGAGTTTCATTTTTTGCTTTTGTTTTGCTTTGTTTTTGTATCAGAGATGATTGTTGACCATCAGATTGAGACAGGCCTATTGAAACCTGACCTTAAGGATAAAGTGACCTATACTTTGCTCCGGAAGCACCGGCATCAAACCAAGAAATCCAACCTTCGATCCCTGGCTGACATTGGGAAGACAGTCTCCAGTGCAAGTAGGATGTTTACCAACCCTGATAATGGTAATGCAGGGGCCGCCTGGCTGCTGCTCTCTCTTACCTGCCTCACTCACCTTTATTCCACCTCTTGTCACCTTTATTTTTTTTTTAATCCCTCTTCTTATTTCTTCTTTTCTCAAGTTCATATGCCACAGCCATTTCATAATGACACTTTTTATCCAATTGGGCAGGTTTGCAGTCCTGTTGGAAAGATGTCAGAAGTTACTGTAGGCTGCAGATGCCAAGCTGCCTTGCTTGTTCCACACACATCTATTCTGATTGACTGAGAGGGTTTGGTAATAATGCTATGATAACACTATGATAAAACAACTGAATGTTTCCAGTGAATCAGCAAACTTGTAGATTATTGAGTACATCAAGGAACGTGCTTTTGACATGGTGGCCTGTCAGAATTAGGAGGATAGTCTAAGATATGATACTCTGACATCGCATATCATGAAGTGTTTGCTTGGTACATGAGTTGGTGTCCAGCCTGTAAATGATCATTCATAAAAGTAAGGTTCAATATTACTTTTACTGCTTTAAAGACCAATCTACTCTTTTGTTATATGATACTGATAGTTAGATGTGAGAATAATTATTCAAGGTAGGATATTAATCCCATTATATAGCAATAGGAAAGGCACTGTGTTTTATTTATACTCTCTTGCATTTACCAGAGTTTCTTGCAAAGTGTCTATCCTCTGTATCATTGTCTTTGTTTTGAATAAATTTCATGATTTGGTGTAGTCTAAGGGAGAAGTTAATTTCCATGAGGTATGGAAAATGAAGGTGTGGGGAAAGAGTTGCTAAGCATTGGGCTGGTAAAACTAGGTCTCTCCCAGCCCACCCCAGTCATTTTAGTATTAAGAGAAATGAGTAGATAAGGGAGCTTCTAATTCATTGTTCTCAGCTGCACTTTCAGAATAACATAAAATATGTTGTCACGGAAAAGGTGGACTAAGTGAAGTGTATAAACTGAATTCTAACTCAGCCACTTCATTTCTGGAAATCGGGTTTTCTGACTTAATATTAAAATTAATGGTTGGCCGGGAGAGAGCTTACTGTTAGCAAACTTTGCTATATTTTGGAACCATTCCATGTAGTTTTTTTAATGAGTGTTTAGTCATTAAGCAGAACCAAATGAAATTTTCAGTTTTATTGAGTGACTTTTATATTGATTTAATTGCTGCTCTAAGTTTTGTTTTGAAGCACAACAGGTTATAAATAAATAATTAAAATTAAAATGTTCTTTATAAAAAACATTCACAAAAGAAAGAATCTAATCTAGAACATTCCTGTGACAATTTGATGGTTCTGCCGTTACCTGGAATATTGAGGCTGACTGGAAATGTTTTGATTTTTGTGTATCTCTTGTTTTATTTATTTTTTAAATAGCATTTTGAAGAGTTTAATGGCTGGAAATGTTATGTGATAAACAGTTTGTTAAAACTGACGTCACAAATAATAATTTTAAAAACAACTCACATTTTAAAAATTATGGCATTTAAAGTACAAGTCTGTGTTTTAATATATTTATTATCCTCTTTCTCACATAAAATGAAATTTTATGATTTGGAGACTTACTTTTTTTATCACGAAGTTGGTGGTAGTATAAAGAAGCAAGAAAGTGCATTGTTTTCAAATGTTGCTGTATTTGCAATGAGAAGAGGAATGAATATTGTAGAGCGAGGGTGCCTTCTACCAGTGTGGTGTGAGGGTAAGCTTCATTTTCACGGAAGTATAGGCAGAGGAGAAATTAGGAACAGATGGGTTTTGGAGACCAGAATCTTGTGCTTTAGGGGAAAGCATTTGGACATGGAATACAACTAGTGAGTTGATATTGCTCAGTCATTCAATCATTTATCCTATCAGTAGATCTTTGTACTTCAGAGGAAAGTTGAAATTGCATTTGTCACTCACCTTCTCACATGTGAAATGCCGTAGATGCTGGGCAGAAGGCAAGTAGGAAGGGCAGGCAGTTCTTTTTCTTTCTGACTCTTCAGCTGATCAGCTTACACCCTACAGCATGGAATATGATTAGGCCTTGTAAAAGATGTTATTGGCATTTGTGTTACCTAACTCCTTTTAAATATCCAGTGGCAAGATTTGGCTTTGAGAGATTCTATAGTAATGAGTTTCATGTGCCTCCAAGGTACATTATTTTAAAGTATCAGATGGGAAATTTTTGGTTTTCTAGAGGCACTTTTTCTTAACTTGAAAGTTTATACAGTTAGAAATGTTCTTAAAATAAAATTCTAAAATAAAAAATTATGGAACTTTTGCTACTACTTTAATAAATCAGAATCATGTATCTATTGTAAGTTGAAGCTGGATTCTAATATCCCCATGTAAAAACCTAGATAAACTGAAGTCACCTTGGTTTTCTATCACAGCCGTAGAAAATAGACTCAGGATGATGCCAGCCTTAGTTATGATAGCAACAATGCAATTAATAGCTGAAATCTATGGACATACTGTAGAATTGGACATTTTTTCATTCCCCAGTAGGGTGCTACCTCTTACATACTCACAAGAGCCAATTGCTATCAGGAATTTTGAGGGCTGGTTGTAAAACACAGCTACTATTAAAAATTAAATTACATAAACATATACAGTTAGATAATATTATTAAAAACAATGGTAATAAATACTCAGAATTCATTATCTCCTACTTATTTTACTATAGGCTATGCTCTTCAGGTTATTTACATCTATTGTGTCTGTGTAGTCAAAATGCTACAAAATAGTGTTCTGCTACAAAATAGTGGGAAGTAGAACACTTCTTCCCAGCTCTGTTTTCAGGGACTTCATATTGGAAGCTTGGACTCAGTCACGATGGTAGTAATACACCATAGAAATCAGCAAATGCTACAAATCAGGACTTGATATATTGTTTTGTCAATTGTTTCTAGACTTAAAAAAGGGATAGAGAAAATGCTAAAAAAAAAAGGGATAGAGAAAATGCTAATAATGCAGATTAAACTTTTTAAAGTAGGTAGTGTCTATAGCCATTATCTTAGCTTGGGCTCCTATAACAATGTTACCATAGACTGCTATAAATGCTTAAACACAAGCATTTATTTCTCATAGTTCTAGAGGCTGGGAAGTCCAAGATCAAGGTGCAGCAAATGTGGTTCTTGGTGAGGGTCCTCTTCTTGGTTTGTAGATCACCTTGGTCACCTTCTCATTCCACTTCCACATGGTAGAGAGAGCTCGATCATCTTTCTCCTGTTTCTTCTTATAAGGGTGCTAATTCCATTCATGAAGACTCTGCACCCAAAGCCCCACCTCCTAATACCATTACATTGGGAGTTAGGATTTCAATATATGAATTTTGGGAGAATACAGAGATTCAGTCCATAACAGCTGTTAAAGTGTGAATAACAAAAAGAATTGAGGAAATATTCTTTCAGTATTCAAAAGATGTTATCCAATTTAGTGAAGGAGTCACCCACATCATTGATGATTAAGTGAAGTCAATACACTCATACTTACATATATCTTCATTGTTTCACTTTTGTCTCACTCATTAACATATATGATAATGGATGTTCAACGTGGGTGTTGGACCTATGCTTGTTTGCCAGCTGAAACCATAAGTTGGCTACTGATAGAAGAGTTTGGTAAAAATCAACAAAAGCTTTCTGTGAGAATCAACTGGCTGTATGCAATTTACAGTGGAGCATTGTGTATTTATTATTTGTACGTGTCCTGCACATCTTTTATGGCAGTAAAATTTACTACACAAACACACACATACACACACACACACACACACACACACACACACATTTTTCCACCAGAGAACTGGTTTTCAAACATTTACCAGCCCACGCACTACAGCCCACCACTGTCTAGCCATGGCCAAAGGTTAACTCTAATTTTTCGGGTCTCGATGTGGCTTTGGATTCCAGATGATTTAATGATTTTGAAAAGAAATGAAAAACATTTTTATTTTTAATAAATCAGGGAAGAATCAGGCTAGCTTCCAAGATCTTAATTATTGTGAAATTGCCACTTATCCAAGACATCTGTGAATTCTGGTGGGCGTGTCTGCCAGGTACTAAATTTTGGGCAAGTGCTATATTTTCTCAATATAGTAATTGAGGCATTTCTATGGAGTTAGTGTTGCATGAAGAAATTAATGAAGTTTTCATTTCCTCTGGTGTTAGACGTTTGTTTACCTATTCTCTTTTTCTTTCTCACTGTTATTTTAGGTTGAACCATATGAAATTGCCATTTTTGTGGGTAAAATAAAGTTGACTATCGGCAATTTCATATGGTTCTACTTAATAATTTGGTCAGAGATACTCAGTTAATAGTTCTGTATTATTTTAGTTTACTATGAAAGAATAACATTGAAGCCTACGAACATTCCTTGGTAGTATTTAAAAATCAAATAAGATGTATTTAGTTTATGTTTTATTAGAAAGTGAAAGTAAAGTTTATACCTAATTGGTATTCAGTCAATAAATTGACAAGGTTACCTGATAACTCTGTTTTAAAAAGTCATGTTTTATAGGATTATCTGATTTTTAAAAGTATCATTTACCATTTAAATGGATACTTTTGATATGCATTGTCTAATCTTACAAAAGATGATAATACCCAACTTAAGGACCAAGAACCTTAATTCGAGTATTCAGCTTTCACTCCCTTTATGGAAATTTGGGCAAAGCCATTATGAATTTGTCCCTGGTCTTTTCCTGGCTTCATTTTTCCCCCCTAGACTATCATAAAAATCCTTTCCTTCCGTGGTCTGGGAGTACAGATGCCCTTTACTGAGAAGTGACTTTGGTTATCCAACTGCATCTAGACTATGAATTTCATTATGATGCCGATATTCATTAGTTTTTTCAGCAAAAAACTGGAAAGGTAATTTAGTACCCAGTTTCTATGTTTGTAAAACAGAGATAATGAAAATTAAATGAGATAATAAATATAAAATGTTCAGAATGGTAACTGTACATAGTAATCACTCACCAAATAATACTAAATTATATGTAATAAGTTTAGGCACAATTAAGGAAGAAAAATCTCATATTGAGTAAGAGTATTTTCTGGAATGATATTTGCTCTGTAACTTACAATTTTGGAAGAATCTCATGGGTATAGTGCTGATTTATTTTCTCTGCCCTTTGATAAGTGATACCAATACCATTTCATTAGCAATGGGAGAGGAAGAAGCCCTTTCTCATCACAGCCCTCTTACAGAATAGTCTGTCCCCATCATTGATTTTCCTCTTTGCTGGCTATCAGGGAAACCCTAAACCACACTGAGAATCGAAGACTTAAAGCCGCTGCAGCAGTTGGATGAGGATTTGGAAAAGGTGGCAGCTCCAAGCCAGGGCAGCTGGCTCCTAGGCCTCATGATGCTTCCTCCAGGCTTTCTCCTGGTGCACTTTGGGCTCTTCTGTAGTTATGGGGACTCAGGGCCTGCTCCTGATTGAACCTCCAAATTTTATCTGAATTGACCACTTTGTCTATCAGGTATGAGAAATGCAATCTACTTGCTCCCGCCATTTATTGCCCACCCTTTACTTTCTCCCCAGATTCCTCTTTTCAGTGTTATCTGCCAGGCAGGATGCTGCTTCCTAATAACTCTTTCCCACACTGCTGTTTCTGACATTAGCACACAACACCTTTAGGTATTTTAAAAAGTGTAGTCTATTGCTGTTACCTATAATAACATAGATAGTGGTTAGCAACATAGAACAAACAATGAAAAGAAATCATTTTTTTTCCATTAGTAGTAATTCTAGGTCCCACTGAAATGTTAGTAGGATTAGCTAGGCTCTTGCTGCTTTGCACCCGATTGGAGGTTAGGCATATTCCAGCTATGTGGTTTGGGTATTAGATCAAGCTGCCTAGATACTGGCATGTGGTGGATCTGGCTGGGACCATCGCCAGGTTTGGCAGCTTTCTCAGTCACTTTAGACATTCTTAGCTTTTGTCTGGGTTTTGGATTCCAGTTTACCCCAATTGTTTCTGGCTGGTTATTATATTTTGCAGTATCCCTTTCCCCCCATACCCTTGAATTCAGACCTGCTCCCTGAATCAGTGGGTAAGGCAGACATTTCCCTAACTTCCCTCAAAGATTCTGTTCCAGAAGCAGGTCACTGTGCTTCTCCAGTTCTGAGACAGGTCAGCTGACAGGCTCACATCACCTTCAGAGGAGAGCCATCTTCCCAGGTGCCTCTCTGCATATAACCAGCTCTTTCCAAAAACCAGCAGCACACATCCATCTGTTTTGTTCAGAACTCTAATTCTCCATTCATTTGCACAACACAGATGAATGTCCTGGCTAGAATTCAGTGAATGACCAAGCCCTTCTCAGTCTTAGATTAAATGAACTAATCCATGGAAAGTTTCTAGAAAAATGTCTGAATAAAAGTATTCCTTGGGCTTCCCTGGTGGCGCAGTGGTTGAGAGTCCGCCTGCCGATGCAGGGGACGCGGGTTCGTGCCCCGGTCCGGGAAGATCCCACATGCCACGGAGCGGCTGGGGCCGTGAGTCATGGCCGTTGAGCCTGCGCGTCCGGAGCCTGTGCTCCGCAACGGGAGAGGCCACAACAGTCTTAATAACTGTAGTATTTCTAAATCATCTATCAGGTACCATTCTTGTTTTTTTTTCCTTTCCCCAGTGACTGATCTTCCAAGATTTTTAATGTTCAGATCTTTAAATAAACAATAACACATTTTTTCTCCAAGGGTCATGCCCTTGCAGTATTTGCTAGTCTAGTTTGCTGTTTATGGCAATGAAGAGTCAGGCTTAATTGTGACTACCTAGAGGGGTGGGATAGGGAGGGTGGGAGGGAGGGAGACGCAAGAGGGAAGGGATATGGGAACATATGTACATGTATAACTGATTCACTTTGTTTTAAAGCAGAAACTAACACACCATTGTAAAACAGTTATACTCCAATAAAGATGTTAAAAAAAAAAAGAGTCAGGCTTAAGAGATATAACACAAGTGAGTATTTAGTTTTTGATATTGAAGGCCTACTTTACAATCTTCTCTTTGACGACATGGCACCATCTTTTCCAAAGGCTTCATTCTAATCCGGGGATAATACTTAGTAGCAGTATGAGTTTGAGCAATTTACATTATCTCCTTGAGCCTCAGTTTCTATATCTGTAAAATAAGGGTACTAATGTCTTATTCTGTGTATATAACCAGGAGTAAATGAGATACCTTTGTGAGAAGTATTTAATAATCATAACATGAGATGTCATTGTAAGGAACAGCTATTATTCAGAAATATTTTAGGGGGAAAATTTAGTGCCTTTCAGATTTAAAACTGAAGACAGAGCTTCAATTCCCCACCATTATTTTGTATTTTCTCATTTTCTGTGTCTTTTAATTTTTTTCCCCCACCACTCCATATATGAAAACATTCTTGGAGTTTTATTTTTAAAACAGCACTACTTTCATTATCAACTTTACAGAATCCAAATAATACATAAGGAGGTGCCACTCATGGGCTTTATAATATTTTTAACTTAGAGTATAAAGATTGATTAGTATGTCTGAGCAATGACAGTTCTTAGCTATCAATAAATAGTATATGTATAGCAGGATGTTACCATGAAATAAACATATTTTAAAATTTTGCTAATTGCTAGTCTGTTTTACATAACCAGGGTCTGTGATGGAGTAAAGGAGTGGAATGATTCTCATTGTCGTATCTTACCACATATGAATATTCTCGTCTCCATTTCTTTCTTTCTCTTGAAAAGAGCCCTTAACTGATTTTTCTGCTGCCAGCCTCGAGTAAATCTTCTTCCAAGGCTTGAGATCCTTGATAGAGCTGCCCTTGTGAAGTCTTGCTTTTCCCAGACTCAGCTTGTTGTGAGAGCAAATAGGAGGGTAGGTGTAGATCCTACTCCCTGCCCTGGTCTCTATGAAAGAGAAATAGAGAGGAGAGGAGAGAGAAGGACAGGAAAACATGAGGGATGAGGGAAGGCAAAATAGAGACATGAGATGTGAGCACTGTGGACTCTTTCCCGTGTCTTCCCAAAAGAAAAAAGGGGGAAGAAAATCAAAGTCTTCCAAGAATGATAAAGCATGCCTCATTTTACTTGAACCCTATTTCAGTATAAATACAAAGGACAAAAAGGAGATTTTTTTCAGGTTTATGAACCTGATTTCTTAAAAATCACATTTTGATATTAAAGTTGCATTAAATTAAGCCAAGGTTGCTGTCTTTCATGTTTTCCAGCACCCTTCAGGATGTTGAACAAAGGAAATATCGTTCCATCAAGGGTTGTAGTAGTAGTAGCAACAGCAATAATACCTCCCATTAAATGAGCACCTGTTATACACCAGGCATTGTTTCCTGTGATGTTTCTGATGTTTCTATATCATTATCTCCAACTGCAGATGAAAAACCTGAAGCTCAGAAATGTAAAATAACTCGCCTAAAGATAGAGAAGTGGGGGAACCTAGTGCACTGATAACAATACTCATATTCAACTACAGTGGTAATGAGCTTCCTCAACCATAATTTATTTCCCCCACATCAGTGATTCCACGGCTCTTACTTTGTGTAACCCTGTGTTGTTGAAGGGCTCTGAGGTCATTCTGTGTCTAGGCAGGAATCCATGCCAAACACGGCAGTTGGATGTCTTTATTGGCTTTCTAAATGGAGATTTCTAGGCAACATGTCATGTGTTTACAGGTGAAATATTGCTAAACTCCTGAGTTAAATTTCTTGGCTAAATAATGGTGTGGAGTACATAGTAGGTGCTGAATAACTATTTGAACATACAACATTGCAATCCGGAAAGAGTCTTAAAATTTTAGCACGAGTACAGTTTTTTTTCTTCTTAATAGGATTGCTAAGAAAATGGTTTTTTGATAGGGTTTTTTAATGTTTTTTTCTTTTTGGTTTATTTGCCTGATTCAAGTAGGGGCACCCTTACTTGAACAAATTTAGGATTGATGGTTTTGAAAAACCAGTTTCTACCTTGTTTATGCCAGAAGTCGGGCAAAAGTGATTTAAAAGAGAATATGTGAGATAGTAGTAAAGCTGTTTATTTTGTAGCTTACGTGTAGAAGAGGTACAGTGAAAGCATAATTTGGAAAAGGCTTACACAATATATCATTACCATGCTATAATCATAGAAAGTTTGGCTTCATGTTTAAGGACAACTTTTCAACATTTTATCTTTGGAGTAAATTTGTGAAGAGAAGAAAAGCAGCATGAAAAGGTTACAGAGTTTGTATCTCTTCCTGCACAGAAGTACACAGAGGTCTAACAAATCAAAATGTTGGAATTTGCCAATATGAGTAATGGATGCTGTGAGCCTCCCAGTTTTCATGAGGGTAAGCAGCCAGATGGCTCCAATCAGCTTTAGTAAAACACAGGTGCCAAGTCTCTATGGGCAGCTTCGTTTTCATGCTTGTCTTTGGAGCCAGGTTCTTTGCCAGTGTGTGCCAGGCTCCATTCCATTGTCCCCTTGATGGTGAGGCTTAGCATCAGCGGAGGCTGTATATGCAAAAAGGAGTTCCCAGCTTTAGTTCCCAACAAATAACTCACTGACATGTTGGCGGGGGGAGTAGAGGAGAGAGAAGCTGTTGGGGAAAGCCAGTCATCAGCACCCGAGTTTTGGAGCAGCTGCTGACCTCTTGTACTCATTTTAGGAGCAAGCCATGGTATTGGTGATAGAATTTGGGTGGCTTTGTACCGTTCAGCAGCTGAAGAATGTGAAGGCTCTTTTGAGTTTACTTTGCATTCCTAACCTCCCTCTGTTCTCACTGATCTGGAATTTTAGTTGGTCCTTTCTTGGTCCTAGATAAATGGCTGCCAGTTGCCCAACCTCTTCCATTTCCTTTAGCTAAGCCTGCAGGAATATTGGCTCGCTAAGCAGGTCCCTCAGTTGTCAAAAGAAATAGGAGGTGAAAATTGGCCCGTATGATAATATATATTTCTAAATGCCTCCCTCTTAACAAAAGCCATTTTGGAATAATCTCAACTGGTTCATTTCCCTTTTTCATTTTTCTTAGTGCAATAAAAACTTGCAAAGAAGTTCAATTATGGGAAACAAAAATTCAGATTGCAAAGAAAAGACATCAGATTTGCCTCAAACAGGTGCTGGCACAGATGGCCCGCTCACAAGTCCTGGCTTTATTTACAGCTTTTAAACACAGACAGATAAATTGACAAAAATGTTTCTAGATTTTATAATGTGCTGAATGCCTAAATTTGGCCATCAACTTACATTAATTTGTAATTGATTCAATTTAGAACTTGACCTCCCCAGTCACCAATAGCCTTAAGAGGACTATATGTCTGCCCTGTCATTTGCACACTTGTGTCAATAGATAATCTTTGCTTTTGGCTGGATATGCTTTGTTTGTTGCTTTGATCATTTAATGACTATTTTATTAAGGGGAAAAAAACTCTCTCAAGTCAAATTGTATGTAGTCTGATGGTTAGTTATTTCCAACCTCACTGTTGTTGCTTGAAGGATAATTATGCTGCCTGTCTTACCAGGAGTGAGGCGTTTGATGAGAATAGCGAAACAGATGACATGAAACCCAAATGGAACTATCTTCAGTCTGAAGTTGATGGTGTTCTCCAGTTGATTAAAAATATCATGGAGGCACCATGCTGTATATTTAGCCTACATCATTATTCTGTCTCTGATGTGGTCTAACATTTGGCATGGGTACACCACATATTAAAATTATAGTAAAATTAAGTATTAAAGGGCACCAGAAAATGAGAAATAACATGCATTTCTAAATTGGTTTGTATTAAGATTGATTTATCTATATCCTAGTCTCATGTTCCTGAAGGGCTGAAAAACAGGAAGCAAAGGGAATTGAAAACCAGTTCTGCATTCATCAAGGAAAATATTTCCGAAGTCAGAGTATGAAATGTTGCTTTCTGTTTTGTGTAGATCCATGAAAGGGTCTGTTGGGTAAATCACTAGAAAGCGCCTTACTAATATAACACCCTGCTACTGTGCTTTACAAAAGTGTGTGTAACTTCCCTCTGTCTGTGCTTACGTGGTGCAAGATTATTAACAGTCTTGATCATACATCTTGAGATTAGTGTTCATTATGTAAATCTTTCCTCTGGATATAATCCATGTTTTGTGTGTTAGAACTTCAAGGCAGATCATCCACTGGTACTTGGGGAACTATGATGATTGAATGTAATTTGTTTTAGGCTTTTAAATTCTGTGTTGGGATTCGTTCCATCTAAGGATGCCGGGTCATGGGAGGGGGGTGTGTGTCAATGTAATATGTCATTGTCTCCTTTAACCTGCTTGTGTGATTTGCTTTAGTATTTTTTTCTTCTTAATTAATGCTTTCATCCTCATCCTTGCTGTGGCTGCTCATGTGTCCTCCTCCTCCTCCTGTCTTCTGCTTCTGACACTAAAGCCCGCAGCCCGCTTGAGAACTCAGTGCCCTGCCTAGCAACCCGCACCTTGGACGATGACCCCCGAGTGCGGCGCTCTCCCAGCGTGGGATGGCTGAGTAAGTCAATGACTGGGAAAGGGCAAGGATGCTGGCAGTGGTGGGTGTGGGAGGGCACGAAGATGGGGCTCATGGTTACTGAGTGGAGGGCATCCTCAAGAATGCCTGAAAGGGTAAGGCTCACAGATTCTTAAATTCACAATTATGGATTCGTTTCTTCTGTTAGCAAAGAGGACAGTAATAGTGTATTCTCTGGGTGGTCTGCCATCCTGCATTAAGCTGAGTACCTTGTAAAGGCAGTGGAGAAGGTTGGAGACTAAGGGTTGGACTTGGCGCTGGCAGCGCTCCCTCCACGAAACACTTACAGAACCTCAACTTCCTCGTGGCGGTGATGACGCCAGATCTTCTTACTTCAGAGGATTGGGAGGAAGATCTCTTAAAGATGAGGTCTCTGAAGGTGGTGTGAAAGCATTCAGATGCTGGATGAGAGGAAAAACTAAGTTCGTGGTCTAAATCTCCCCTCCCCCCCCAGTACCTGTTAAGTGACAAAAAGGCAGTAGGTGCTACAGACAATGAAAATGTAGCATAAGATAGAATCTTTATTTTTTAAAAAATAAAGAGTTTTGTTAAAGAGACAAGATTTATATACCTAAAACCAAAAGAGAAAGAACATGTACCAAAAACGACATGAACTTCCCCATAAGATTTCCAAGTTTGATTATATGTGATACAAATTTCTTTTAGTTGTGAGGAAGCCTGTTATGGTGACATCATTAGTCTTTTAACTTTATTATTACCTTTCTTAAAATTAACCTATTGATTTAGCTTTTTACTATTTTTGCGTAAGGAAATTTCACTTACCTGGGAAGGTGTTTTTCTCAGATGACAATGGGGGAAGTTTTAGTTCATCCTAAAATAGTGTTCGTTTTGCTCCATTCTTCCAGGGTTTTCATTGGAGTAAATTTGATGCTTTTAGAAACTGTAGTTATCATCTCTATGTCCCTTAGAGATATAAATGTATGTGCTGCTCATTACTGCATGCCAGGCACTGTACTAGGCACTGGGTGTTTAGAGACGAATGAGTGAGTCCCTGCCCTCAGTGGGGCTTCCTTTTTAATGAAGAAGGCAGGACACGATGGATAACAATTTTATCAAATGTTAATAAGTAAAATGACTGAAAGTACACACACACACATCTACAGACACAAGATTATGGGAACATCTGCTGGGCCTGGGAGTTGTGATGGTAGAAGAGGCTTTTGGAGGAGATTATCTTGGGGCTAAATCTTAAAGGAAAAATAAGAATTTGGTGGCAGGAGAATTGGGGGGGAAGGGCCGCTTATTGAACTACTAACTTTGTAATTATTTCTGCTGTACAGTAGGTCTAAGAAGCTTGAATAATAATTTTGTCTTGAATAATGATAAGAGTTGCAAACATTAATTCATCACTTTTTTGGTACAAACCCTGAGCTAAGTACTTTATGGGATACCATTTAATTTTCTGAACAATCCTGTGAAACGGCTATTGTTATCCACAGTTTACAGATGAAGAAATGGGGCTTAGAGAGGTTGAATAACAGATCATTAAGTGTCTTGGGCAGGACTTGAACTTCATCATGTAGCAGTTTCATCTATAACTTTGACAAATAGTGTCTTGCTGAAGTTAAAGTGTAAGAAACTCACATGGTTACATTGCCAGAAAGATTTACTCACCTTGCAGTGAACCTTCAGCATTCACATGATTTTCTCTGCAAAAATCACCCATTTCTTTCAATAAACCTTTTTCTCAGTGGTGCCTCTTAGGGAAAAAATAAATTCAGGTTCAAAGTTTAGTCATTGGAGTTTGGAGTCAGGAAGAACTGGATTTGAATCCTGCATCTACCACTTACTGGCCTCTTCACTTTGGTCAAGTTACTTCTCTACTGGAAATCTGGGTTTACATAAAACCCAACTGTAAAACTGGGTTAATCTTAACCAACATAGGATTGTTGTGAGAATTAACTTGGGAATATGTAAAGTGTTTAGTGTATTGCTCAGCACTCAGTAAATCTAGCATTTACTGTTATTAGGAAAGTGCTTATAGGAATTGCTCAAGAAAATGTAGCTGTTGTTATCCTTTTAAAGTTTTATTTATTCCACGTCAGACATCTAGACGTTGATATACTGTTGTGGATAAAGTATCCAGGAAATTGACCAAAATGTCCAGTTTGCTCATGTTGTGGAAATATGGCACCTATTTGGAAATTAACTTAAGATCATACCCTGGGCCAATCCTTCTAAGAAAACACATTTTAGTCATGAGAGATGATTCTTCTCATTGTCTATTTATATGACATATTCTCTCCCTAAACAAACGACTTTGATGTATCATCTCAGTCACCTCCCCCAGGGCTCCCTATTACCTACCACATCAGTTCAATGAACTTAATATACATATGTAAAATAATGAAGATGTGCAAAGTGGCATTAGGTCCTGCTGGTCCTACCAACCTATTCCTCATTTTCATCTCTTCTCAGTATGAAGCTCTAGTCTAAGCAGCTTGTCCTTTTTCTTCTGGTTTGTTTCGTGGGTGCCTTACTTGATCCCTTGGCCTTTCCAAGAACCCCTTTTCAAGTATGCCCATGCAAAACTATTCAGTAGGGCCCGAATGAAGTCCCATCTCCTTTATAAAATTGTTCTCATAAACACAAAAGATCTTTTCAGGTCCTAAATTTCCTAGTTCCTATTGTCTGTGTCTCACAGTGGAGGATTTGCTATATGTTGTTTTATGTTGCCATCTGATGTTTCATGACTTGTATTTTTTCATTTCCACTGTACAGAAAATCTCCTTTAGGTCAGGAGCCCGATCTCATGCTTTTGTGTCTCTTCCAGTGCAGTGTAGGTATTTGAAACATAGGAGTTGTACAGGAAATATTTATTAATCCTTGCCACGCTATCATTTCCTTAAAAACAACCAACAGCTCAGTTTTCTTTAGGGCCCATCTTGACCACAGTAAACTATTAACCAGAAGTCAATATTGTTTAACTGGAAAAATTATTTCCCCATATTTCTGCTCACTGCAGTCTGATGAATTTTGTCATCAGTTTATTCTAATAGTTAACATGGAATTATTTTTTCAGAAACACCACCCAAAATATCACCTAAAAAACAGGTTTATGGACAAGGTTCCTTATCTTTTAGTATTCTTAGCAAGTTATTTTCAGACTTAGTGTTAACTTGAAGTAACTACTACCTCTAATAAGCTACATTTAAAGTTGCTTTTGGGGAGTTAGCTCTCACCATTTTTACATTGTATGCTTCTTATCTTAGTTGTCACCTGAAGCAGATGTGAGCTTACAGCTCTTATCCATTTCAAACGCTGCCAAGGTATTGAATTAGAAGTTGGAACAAAACCAAAAAATGATTTCCTCTTAGAGATCTCACCGGCATGTCTAAAACCAGTCTGGGCCACTGAGAACAAAGGAGCTTTTACCTCTACTTTTCAGGACAAGTTAATACCCACCTAAATGCTTTGCCATTATTAGAGCGTAGGTGTGTGCCCTATCTTGGTAGATCCAGAATGGCTCTTCACTCTGAGCGCTTATCTGTGAATTCAGTTTGACATCTAACAGCCCACATCCTCTGAGCCCGTAGAAAACACTTGTGTCCTTTTGCAGTTATTGGCAGTGGAAGTCAGCTGCTTCAGACTCTTAGGTCTGAACTTCAAAGAAGAAAATGAGGTTTAGGGGGTTTTTTTCTTATCATCTTCTGCACATTCCAGCATCTGTCATCCCTTTGCTTTGTATTGTGTCTTTCTGTCTAGTTTGTAAATCTACCAGGCAGGGACCCCCTGGCCAGTTTGGTGTATTGTTTTGTTTTGTAGGTACTTATCCGGTGTGTGATATTATTACTATTACTATTATTATTATTACTATCCCAAGTGTTAATATTAACTAGTACTATATTTTTTAATGAAACCACAGTGGTATAATTCTGTAGATTCTTGTTTCATCTTACAACCAGGTTACACAGTTAACGTTAGAATTGAAAGAACTGAAATGCAAGTGGGACTCTTTTGCTTTAGGGAAAAAGAATTTGTTTTTTTTCTTTTTGGGCATTTCTGGAATTAAGCAATTCAAGTCTTTGAACTGTTGGAAAGTTTACTGACCCAATAAAAATTATAATTTTCTCTGGCTCAAGAGTTTTCTTAAAGAGTACTGAAACTTCTTTAGGAGAGTCTTGAACCCAGAGAGTTCACCCTAACACATTCAAGTCAACGAATGTTCCCTGGGCCCTTCCATTTCTAGTTCCATAGTCCAGTGGGAGAGAGAGGTGAGGGAAGTTCACAGCTGACAACAATTTGAGAGAGGCAGAGCCACCGGAAGAGTATGAGAAGGGACCTGTTTGTCTACAGCGTGTAACAGAGTAGCTTACATTATACTCTCTGAAAATGCTTATTAGAAGAATGGATAGTGGGGCATAAAAAAAAATTGGGGAATTAATTCTTCTCAGAGGAGGTAGACTTTTCAATGGGCCATAAAGGGTAGATTGTCCTTCCATACATGGAGGTTGTAGTAAAAGCAGGAATGAGACATTGAAAGGTAATACTAGGCTGAGAGAAAAGTACACAAGCAACCAGGTTGTTGAGAATAGAAAAGAGTTTGTGTGACATAGAGTCAGTCAACACATTTAATTAGCAGAGAGAGCATAAGAACGGAACATGTGGGTGTTAAGGTGGCGAAATCATTACGCTGTTTTGTGGAAGGTCTGTGAACGTTTTTTAGCAAGGAGGTAGTTTGGTCAGAACTGTGTATTAGGGAAATTAATCTGCCGGGGGTTTCAAATGGGTTAGGAGGGGGAAAGGCTGGAGGTAAGGAGAGAGTTAGGAGGTGACTGTAGGAGACCAGTTGAAGAGAATGAGCATCCAGACTAGGATTGTGCCTGTGGGAATGGAAAGGAGGGGATATTGCAAGACGTGTTGTAGAGACGACATCTGCAGGAATTGGCACCCATTGAATGTCAGGGGACGCAGAGTAAGGAATCCAGGATGCCTCAGGTTTTGAGCTTGCAACCAGGGAGATGGTAGGAAACCTGTCATAGAAAAGGGTGATGGGGTTTACAGAAACAAGACAGTCCCTATTTCTGCCCCTTTCATGCCTGCTGGGACCATCTTTGAAGATCCATTTGACTAGGAGATGGTTAGATTATGTCTCATGGGCCAAGACTCTTTTAGAATTCTGCTTTGTTAGCACATTCTCACCTTAGTTTGGGGGAATCCATTTAAACCTGTCTTTAGGGTGTAGAATGACCACCACATCACAGCTCTCTTTAGGCAACTAGTGAGTATAGATCATTTTCATCTTGAGTTCCAGCATTTCACCTTCCATCCCTGTGTCCAAGATGTGGGCTTGTTCTTGATTGGGAATATTATTTGGGTCATTTCTTGTACCATTCTCACATACACTTTTTTGGCCTTTTAAAGGGCAAAAAGGAAATCCAAGTATAACTTTCAAAATTCTCTCACTATAGATCTTCATAGTGAAAGACTATGAAAAGACTGTGGGAAATGAAATCTTTCAGCAACCTGACATCTACCTTCAGACTTTTTAGTTAACATAAGACATTCAGAAAACTTATGTGGTATCCAGGAATAAATTATAACATTCTTCAAATACAGACAGTCCTAACCACTTTCAAAAAAGGGGTGTTAGTTACTATTTATCCTGAGCTTCCGAAAGAGGGCTCATTAGTTATTTCATTGTTATCTAATATGGTATTTACAGCAGACTAAAGTATATGCTGGCTCTAGAAGTTATTAATAGAAAGAATCAAGGTGGAGAAAGAATAAAAACTTAGAAATTCTGTTGTATTTCAGAGTACTGGGAACTTGGAGGAGATTTTAAGAGGCACAGATTTCGAAAAATTGTGACCATCTGCTGGAATTATGAAATAGAGTTTTTTTTCCCCAGCAAGGAGAGCTTGGGATTTGTGAGCATTCAAACTTGTTTTTGGCAAAATGGTGGTATGTGGAATACGTTCACAATGGAAGTCTTCTTCTCATCACCAAATCTGTGCCTTTTCCTGACTTTCCTGTCCGTTACCATCTTTCTCCCTCCTTTAGACTTGGAACCTTAGAGTCATCTTTGATTATGAATTCTCTCTTCCCCTCCACCCGCAGTGAAGGACTAAATCTGTTAAATGGTACGTCTGTCATGTTGCTTGCCTCTGTCTCCTTTCTGGTCTTACTCTCATTGCTTTTGTTCAGGTCCTTATTTCCTCTTGCTTGGCCTGTTATCCGGGGTCACTGCTTATAGCTGGGCACAGGCAAATGCATCCTATACTTTGCCTTCCAGTTAATCTTATCATTCCTGGCTGACATCCTCATGTGGAAATGGTCAGTGGCACCTCAGTGCATCTCAGGTCACATCCAAACCCCTGGTCCTGGCACTCAAGGCCCATTGCATAGTGACCTAAAGTTCAGGAAGCAGCATCTCATGCTATTGTATTTCCCTTTATCTACACTACATTTCAGAAGCTACTTACCATTACTTGAAGCTGCTGAATATTTCCCTCTGTTAGTGTCTTTGCCCTGAACAGTCTCTCCACTTGAAATACTTTTCTTTCTCCTGAGACTTTCTGTCAGAATTCTGCCAGTTGTTCAAGGCCCACATTCTCCTTGAAACATTCCCAACTTGAGGTACTCTCTACTGACCTTGAATTCTGAAAGCACCTTTTTTTGCACCTCCTCCCATGACCTTTATCTCATTCTGCTTTGTGTTGTAGTGTGTGGGTACGTCCTATTCCCTCTACTAGCTATACCTTTCTTAAGCAGGACCCATGTCGAATTGACTTAGGTATCCTCTATTGCAGAGATGGACAATTAAGGCCTATGTGACATACTGTCTGGTTTTGTAAATAAAGTTTTATTGGAACACAGCCATGCTCATTAGTTTATGTATTGTCTATGGCTGCTTTCGTGCTACAGTGGTAGAGCTGAATAGTTGCAACAGAGAATGTATGGCCCACAAAGCCTAAAATATTTACTATCTGCCCCTTTACAGAAAAAGTTTTCTGACCAATTACACTACAGAACTAGTTCTCAAAGTGGGGACTGGGGACCCCTGGGTATCCCTGAGACCCTTTCAAAGAGTTTGCAAGGCCTTAGGTTTTTTTTTAATATCACTCAACCAAAACAGCATATCTCAACAGATTGAACATAGAAGCAGACATGAGAATCCAGGTGTATTTTCATTAAGCCATACATTCAAGAGATTTGTAAAAATGTGAAACAATGCCATTCTTTTTGCCAAATTTTTAGTTTTGGAAAATAGTTATTTTTCATAAAGTACATTACTTATGTTAACATGCAATGGGTTTATTATGTTATTCTAAATTAATAAACAAATATTTTAAAAACTTTATTTTTAATTCCTAACATGGTCTAAACCAGATAAACAAACACTCTTAATTTTTGGGTCTTCCTGACCTTTCTTCACTGCTTTCATGACAACTAGTAGTCAAGGTGAGCTGGATTTTGCTAACCCCAAACATCTCAGTTAACACCACAGAAGCTTCTATTAAACTACTGCATGTTTAATGTGGAACTGTGAGAGCCATGCTCATCATCCTTATACAGGATCCAGGCGTACGGAAGCCTTATCTTGGTTCATGGTTCCACAATCACTGTAGCATGGGAAAGAGTTAAGGTGACTCCTGGTCTGCGTCAATAACTTGTGTCCAGCAATGACATGTTATTTTCACTCATATTTCATTCACCAAAGTGAGTCATATGCCCACACCTGACTTCAAAGAATTGTTATTCTACCATGTGCCCAGAAGGTAAAGATTCGGAGATATTTGGTAGACAGCACCAATGGCTCCCACCCAGCTATAACGGAAATTGTAACCTTGACTTTGGAGTGTGCCCTTCTGGGCAATGCTAAGAACCATGTGAAGCTATGCAAGGCCGGTATGCAGAAAATACTCTTCTCCTGCATACTTGTATAGATGGAAGAAGAGAGCTTTTCTCATAGTGAGGAAGGACTAGGGTTACCAGTTCAAGGTCTCCCAAAGAACTGCTGGGGCTGTGATTTTATGGGAGATTTCTGAGATTAGACGGGATTAATTTGAAACTGATGGAGAGTCTTTCATGCAGATGTATAGTAAACCACTCTATTAGACCAAACAATGTCTGGATTTAATACTTGGAGACCACTGAAGATCTAACTGCTTGAATTAGTGTGTCTGTCCACATGTGAGTGAGAGAGACTGAAGGAAAAGCAAATGTAATATTCTAGCTGCAGATGTCAATTTCAAAGTTAATAATGAAATTTCTTCTTGGCAGCACGTAGTAGAATTTTACTTTGATGAAAATTACCGGCAGAATCTTCAGTAGTAATGGCTTTTCTTTCTGTGGTAAACTGAATGTTTATGGTGTTCAGAGTTGTCCTGGTAATTTAGGTCCCAATTCTACTCCTCTTAATGCATCCTCTCCCCCTCAGGAGCCCCTCTTCCATCCCTTGTCAGAGCAGAATCCCCGATCATCTTGTACTCCTTCTTGTCCTTCATCCTTCACCCCTTCCTATTCACTCCTGCCTTTCTCTGACTCTCCATTACAACTGCTTTACTTTGGATCCTCATTATCTCTTGCATGAACTATTTTAATATCCTCCTCCTTTCCTAGCCTTCATTCTTACCCCTTGAAATCCATCTTTCACAGCTGCCAGAAGGAAGTATCTAAGTCACAGATGCACACATATCACTCCCTCCGCTCAAAAACATTAGTGGCTACTCCCTATGTTTTGTACACCCAAGCCCAAGCGCCGTAGCTTTGCTCATGTTGAGAAGGTCAAGCCCAAGTTCTCTAACCCGTGAGATGCTCCTTGACTTGGTCTCTGCTTAACTCTGTAATCATCTCTTGACATTTCCACTCTGGTACTACCAGCTCCAGTAATATTTGGATTCTCATATATTTAGATTGCATGCCTTTCAGTCTTTCTGTCCCTTATTCTTGCTGTTGCAGCTTCTCCCACTTTTCTAAATTTAATCTATCCTTGAAGCTCTTATTTCCTCCAGGAGACTCTTTCTCATTTCTCTCTTCTTCTTCCCTGCCAGCAATGTGCCCCTTCCTCATTTCTGCTCTCATACTCCCTGCCATTACTTTATCACCACACCATAGTACAAATATGTTTCCTTCATGGTTGGCAAAGTGCTCAAAGAGCCTGAACCACATACCATTCATCTTTCAATCCCCTCTGCCAAGCACAATCTTGCACACTTAGTAGAGGTTTAGTAAACGTTAGACTGGACTCATTCATCCACCCAGCTCTTGCCATGGGTAAATTATTTGCGACCCATACACTGTCAGTCACACTTGTATCTCCTTTGTCCCCATTAGGTTGGTATGGACAGGATATGCTCTTATCATCTTTAAGAGCTTAGTCGATCTGAAAACAAATAAGAAAGGAAATAGAATATGTAACATCTACTTAGAATGTGTAGTATCCATTTGCCTGAGATAAACTTTCTGAACAATAGGTAGTTCCATTTTTGTTTTCGACTTTTGGGTACTCTTCTCAAGTATATCCACATTTCCTTATTTGTATGACTTAGTTTTCTTTAACTTATTTTTTTTTTTTTTGGTGAGGGGTGCTGGTGGTGTGCAGGCTGTTTTGGGATTATAAATGGTGATTCTTCCTACCTAGACTGGGGTTCTTTTGGAGAAAACGGATTTGTTTCTTACTCAGGGGGCTAATGTAGTGCCTGACACACACTTTGTGAATATTTGTTGATTAATTGGACACTTAACCTGAAAATGGGAGAAAAGATGGAAAAGAGAGGTAATGTGCAAACCTAGAGCAGGAATGATTGTTTTAAATTTGTCAGATCATAGTCTTCATATCATACCCAACTCACCAGCTTTACTGGCATGGGAAGCTCTGCTGCTTTTCTGTAGCTGTGATAGTATTGATAGAATTTGAGAATTGGATTCCTTGGCTGGGGCATCCATTTCTTGCCGACTAGATCATTCTATCCATGGTTGAGATATCACTACCAAGGCAACTACGACTATTGCCAGCTGTCATTTATTTATTCAAGCAAGTGCTGTCCCAGCTAATCCCCACAAAACATTCTATGAAGTAAGCATCCCTGACTCTTGTTATAGATGAAATCGCTGAGGCTCAATGAGGTTAAGTACTTATGCTACCATAGTACTTTAGGGCTATTCACAACTGTTGCAGCTCTCTTTTTTTCTGGGCATATATGAATACTCTCTCTTTTTCTGGGCGTACGTGAATACTCTAATTCCTCACCCACGTGAAGTTAGGTGTGACCACAGGACTTGCTTTGGCCAATGAAACATGAGCAGAAGTGATGGGTATCATTCCCAGGGAAAGGTTTTAAGAGCCAGTACATATTTTACTAGTTTCTTTTCTCTCAAACCAGCAGTCTGTCTAGTGAGAGCTGCTCCATGCATTTAGGTCCTGGCCTCAGGACAGAGATGTAGAACCAAAACCCCAGCAAATCCATGTGGACACTATTATCATGAGGGAGAAATAAATCACTGTTGTTTTAAGCCATGAGAATCTGAGGTTGTTCTTTTTCTATAACCTTGCCTGTCTGTTGGGGAGTGTTTGAGGTCACACAGTAAGTGAAGGACCAGGGTTTGAACTCAGGTGTGCAGACTCCAGATGACGTGGTTCCTTTTTATTTCCCTCTCTGCTTCTCATTCTTTCTGCCCTCAGGTCTCACTGCTTTTAGCCACAGATAGTGCTGTTGTCTGCTAACAAGAGGTGTGGACACTGATGACTCGGTTTTGTTGTTTCAAATCAGAAAATGAAATTCCTGGTGATTCTCAATGAGAGGCAACTAGTCAGCATTCAGAAGTGTAATTTTCTGGAATGGTTCTATTTTCTAAGGCCCATTCTTATCAACTCCAGGAAGCAGCTGGATCACACAGACTATTATGGGCCATGATCAGCTTTTGCTTCAGAAAGAGCCATACAGTATGATGGGTTCTGCAAGTAGTAACCATGGTTACAAATCAAAGAACAGTCTCATTAGGTGCATGTAGTGGAGAGACTAATGTCAGCATCCTTTTTGAGGAGGAAGAACAGGATAAATTTAATTATAATGACAAAATTTTCCCTCAATAAAAGTCTTTTAAAAATCAGTTCTTGTAGCATATTCTTTTTAGGAACTGCTGTAGATGTCACGGTTGAATCATTTCCCCAGTTTCCAAAGGACATCTTTGAATAATTTTTGTCTGTGTTTCTAGGGAGGTGCCCTAGAGCCTGTATGAAAGTGGCGTATCCTCTTAACCAGCTAGGGGCTTAGGCTGTGTCGGTTGTTATTATAATTTGTAATAATTTCAGTGATAGCTGTAACCATTGTCTTTGTAAGAATGATTATTATTACATTGGATTGGAAGTATCCCTTCCCCTATAGTGGTGATAATTTTATTGCGTGAAGTCGCAGTGATAGAGTTTTGGGCTGTTACATTAATTTATTCAAATCATTAATTCATTCATTCACTTAAATATTTTTAAGTACCACTCTTTGGCCAGTGCTCAGCTAGTCCTGGTAAAATACAGTGAACAAGGCAGACACCTACTTCAGAGACCTCCTAAGTAGACCTGCTTTTACCAAGGGGAGAGTGAGGTTGGTGATAAGCTGGTTCTCTTGAGCCGAGTGGGAAGTGCCTGTAGAGAAGGGTGGGTCACATCTGAAGGCAGAGAATGAGAACCTAGAAACCATCTGGGATGTGATTAGATAGTGAGGGATGTGCCTCGGCTATCGAAGTGTGGATGAGTGGAATTAGAGAAAGGCAACGTAGTTGGTTCATGAGAGTGGGCTTAATATAAACACATAGAGGAAGGTAGACTTTGCTGCTTCAAAGAACAATCAGGCCCTATGGGTGAATATTTTAGGGAATAAGATATTGACTTGGACTCCTAATGTTTTAGATAAGGATTTGAGTGTAATTTTTATTTTCATGATTCAAAGATTTATGAATTTCAATGATTTTTCAAAGGATCAGTGACTTGATCCAGGTTCAGGCCCTGTTGGCAAGGAGAGAGTCCCGTCCCTTTTGTATAAGGATGCAGGGTTTTCTCATCAAGGGACCTTTGTTTACCAGCTTCTTGGGAGAGAATGAGGGCTGCAAGGACCAACTCCCCAGTGCTAGAGAATTGTAAAGGGTAAAGCAAGGGCTTCTATTATGAAAATCCTTAGTTAAATCTGGGAGCATATGAGAATGTACATTATTTCTAAGAAATTCTGTGTATTTAAATGAAAGCCAGCTCTTTCTTAGCATGTATATGCTTTGGTTGGCACTCACTGTCTCTTGGTCCATCCAGATGCTACTGCTTACCTGGGAAATTGAAGTGGTTTACTGCATGTAAGAATGAGCTTAATTATAATAAAAGAGATCACTTCATTAAGTGGCAAGTTTCCTGTCATCAAAAGTATATAAACAGACATTGGGAGACTAGCTATGTCTGTTGTTATAAGAGAAGAACTGCTTGGGAGAGAAGTTGGTTAGTGCTCTTGGTGTCCTTTAACTCTGTGATTCTCTGAGCCACATCTCTAATAACATAGCCAGCCTTCCAGAGTATCTACCCTGTGGGGCGTTTGCACTTATTGTACCCTCTGTATTATCTTCCTGCAAGAGCTATGTATAACAGTGAGAAATTTCCAGTAGTACTGTACTGGAGTAATTTCTGAAGCTAACTTTTTGATACTGATTCAGGTTATTACTGGTATGAGTTTTTTTCATCCTTTGCTTTTTCCCCTCTTCATCTTGATTCAGCAGAAAATGAATTTTCTAGAAAGTACCTTTGCCCACTGATTTAAGCAATCTTTAAACAGTATAACTAGACCCAGTGGAGTATTCTTAGAGTCTGCATCATTTTTTGTTATTGTTCAGGTGTTCATATATTTTACCACTGTCTCTTTTCCCATCCAATTCACCCTCCATTCCACTTCAGGAGGAAATAGAAAAAGGCATATATTGCCCTCAAATCAGAATGATAGGTGCTAGAATGAACTAAGACCACAGTGTTTTCAGAAAACATTCGTGATTACCTAAAGAACTTATATCAGCACGAACACACATAAGTAAGTTAGGTACATATTACATAGGTTTCTCAAGTAAATAATTACTAATGACCTCTGCACTCAGGGAGACATCTAACACTTTTGCAAGGAGCTCTCTAACTTTGGTTTGCCTGAAGTCACTGCATACCCTCTGTGTGATGAGTAACACCTGTGTTTGGGCCTCAATCCTCATTTCTTGAATCAGCTCAGATGATTTTAACCCCCAGCTACGATCTTTCGGGCTGGAAAATTACAAATGATAAGATCCTACCCTGCAATTTGTAGTTCACAGTTTTTTCTGAGGATCTTGAATTCAGAGGGGATTTATGCATGTGATTATAGGCCAAAAGGAAAGAGAAGAAACTAACATTTATTGACCATCTCTACAGGACACTTGCTCATGTGTTTCCTTGCTTAATCCTTACAGCAATTCTATAAGCAATTATTATTCTATTTTATAATCTTTTCTTGCTCTACCTTTGTCTTCTTTCCATGATATTATGCTGACATAGGTTATCTCTTGGGTTCCTTTTATATTTTCCCTTATGGACCCATTAGGTTCATCTGAGAGAGGGTGAGGTGTGAGTTACCACCACGTACACCCCACCCACCAGTCAGAAAAATCATGGCTGTGGCAGTTGGTGTCATGCAAATCTGTGTCATGGAGTTACAGACTCTCACCCTTGGGATTTCTTAGAGCAAGATGACTAGATGAGATTTAGGAGTGAGACACTATCAACTCGGAACTGTAGACATTCAGTTCAACTTGAGGTTTCCAATAAGAAGGAAATCCTGGGGCTTCCCTGGTGGCACGGTGGTTGAGAGTCCGCCTGCCGATGCAGGGGACATGGGTTCGTGCCCCGGTCCGGGAGGATCCCACATGTCGCTGAGCGGCTGGGCCCGTGAGCCATGGCCGCTGAGCCTGCGCGTCCGGAGCCTGTGCTCCGCAATGGGAGAGGTCACAACAGAGGGGAGGATCCCACATGCCGCGGAGCGGCTGGGCCCGTGAGCCATGGCCGCTGAGCCTGCGCGTCGGGAGCCTGTGCTCCCCACCGGGAGAGGCCACAACAGTGAGAGGCCCGCGTACCGCAAAAAAAAAAAAAAAAAAAAAAAAAGAAGGAAATCCTGGGTCCTTCTTAATTCTGACCAGAGTTCCCCAGAGTAACCCTACGATTACTTGAGGCCCCATCATTTGAAACCTAGATGTCACTTTGGCTGAATTGCATAATAAACCTCTCCAAGGCAGAGAAAGTGAGTATATGAGCCAGTGCATGCTGGGAAAGGTGATATACCTGTTACAGGTCCAAACTAGTACTGCATGGTGCACGACAGACCAATAAATCGAGAGACAAGGTATTGGGGCAAGGAGTAGCAATTTTATTCAGAAATCCAGCAGACCAAGAAGATGGCAGACTAGTGTTCCAAAGAACCATCTTAATCGAATTAGAATTCAGGCTTTTTTTATATTAAAAGGGGAGGGGGGGATGACTGGTTTTTGCAGACCTCTTGGTGCTGGCCAGACCCTGGAGCGGGTGTGATCATCTTTTGTTCTTACAGCCGCCCATGTAGGATCTGGTTACTGTCCCTGTAAACCTTCAACAAGACAAATGTTATTTTCTGTTCTGCAACTTTTTACCTCGATGTGAATGAAAAGTGTTCCGCTTTTGAAGGTCCAGCCTGGGAGGCAGAGGCTTGACATTGCTATTATGTATATTTCAGGCTATAGGTAACATTCTTTTACTGTTTGACTAGACAAAAGTGCAGAGCCAGCATGACTAAGCACAAGCAACAGAGCACAAAGGTTAGAGCTAAAGCAATAGATCCAGTATGGAGTCAGGTTTGTTCTTCTGTTACACACCGTGCCTTTGCTCTGGCTCAGACACTCAAATGTGTAGAGTGTTCAGGGCCACATATGTGATAGGGACATAATGGGCCCCAAAGGTCCTTGTTCCCTTCTTTCCTAGAGGCTGCCCTCTGAGTTGTGGGTGACCTGTGACCACCGATTGCCCAATGTGTATCAGCTAACTGGATGTGCATCAGCAAGGCCATGAGGACTTACTGCACCAGGAAGCTAATTGAATGGCTTTTCTCCAGGTCACATTTTGTGAGTGTAAATCAGGAGTAGTTAGGAGGGGCTGCATTTGTAGCTGGAGGCCCAAAGAATGTGTCTATTACTCTTTTAAAGTTTTATATCTGTATCTATGTCTGTATATAATACTAATAAACTATATCTGTATCAACATTGATAGCAACATTCATATCTATATATTTATTTGGCTGCAGATGCAGGACTATGTTAAGTAGCTTGCTTTTCTGCACATACTATTTTTTCCCCTGCATAGACTTGTTGACATAAGGGTTTTTGTTGACTAAAGCTATTGAAATGAATCTTTGATAATCAGACAGAGCCTTCAGGAAGATTTTCCTTGCCCTCATTAAAAAAAATATAGTGTAAATATTATTTCATGGAGCATGTTAAACTACTCAAAAATTGATTTTTAAACTCTTTTAAAAATCTTGATCTCCATGTTTATATTAAAAATTTGGGCCTTCCCTGGTGGCGCAGTGGTTGAGAGTCCGCCTGCCGATGCAGGGGACATGGGTTCGTGCCCCGGTCCGGGAAGATCCCACATGCCGCGGAGCGGCTAGGCCCGTGAGCCCTGGCCGCTGAGCCTGCGCGTCCGGAGCCTGTGCCCCGCAATGGGAGAGGCCACAACAGTGAGAGGCCCGCGTACGGCAAAAAAAAAAAAAAAATTGATTTAATTAAAACTCCCAAGATTGTCTACTAGTCAGTAATGTTTCAACTTAATCTCAGGTACTTCAAAATAATAAAAGTAGATTTAATTAACATTATCATATGATAAATAGACATATGTATTATGTTTTTTACTAAAGTGCTGTGTGCAAATGATTATGAAATTGAAGAGCACGGAGGACTTCTAATGAAAAACAAACTCCTTTGCTTCATCTTCCTTGTTTGCAGACCTGCCCTTGTAGCAGTCATTTTAACCCTTTAAGTTGTTTCTATTTTTTTCTTTTAGTTTTGTCATGGTTATCTTCATATAATTGGTTTATTTTGCTTTTTCTGATTTATCAGTCTTAGATGTTTCCTATTAATTTTTTCTTTGCTAGAAAAGATTTTACTTATTTTCTACAAACATTTTTCCTTCCTCCAAATACATTTGTGTCATTATTCTTAGTTCCATTATTAATTACACGTGCAATTTTAGGTAATAAATCTAAGTTTTATTTCGTTTTGTAGCAAGTATGGACAGAATCTTTTGACTTCTTACCTTGTCAGAAAAGGATATTGGTTTCCCTACCCTTCCTTGGCCCTCTCCTCACCAATTTTACTTTCAGATTTCTGTCACTGGTACTTCTATTTATTGTAAATATTGGTTAGATTTACATCCTTGTTATCTAGAAATACATTCTGTGCTTTATCAGTTGAATCTAAAGTCAGAAATTCATAAATAATATTTATATTATTACAATATGAAAATAGTTTAAAGCTATATCATGGGTTATAATTACATTTTCTGTCTTGTACAGTTTTTTTTTTTAACCTAGAGTTTTAAATTGCATTTTTTTTCAAATTACCTATTGTTACTGTATTCCCAAGCTCTTTCAATACCTCAAGGACACTAATAAACCCTGTAGATACTTCCTTCTCGCAGGTCCCTCCCTCCTTGCTGTCTCCTCTCTACCCTACATTACCCTCCTGTTCCATAAGACACCATTGCCCCCAGACCTGCTGCACAGCTGCTATTCTGGCATTTACTTTCATTGCTCTCCTGAGTGGGAGACCATGTATCTCTTTTTCTTAGTTTATTTTTTCATTTTGCCAAATTGCATTTCAAGTGACTTTGTATGAAAGGACATATAAAGGTTGACATTTTTTAGGGTTTTTTTTTTTTGGCCGAAAGCTTCCTTATTGTTTTTTCACACTTGATTGATAGTTTGGATGAGTATAGTAATGTAGGTTGAAAATAATTTTTCTTCCAGTACTTTGAAAGCATAATTCCATTCTCTTCTTCTGTTTTGTGTTGCTTAAGAGAATTCCAAAGTGCAATTCTTATTGCTTTTCTCTCTAGATAGGAAATTTTAGGGTAGTCTCTTCATTCTTGGTGTTGTAAAGTTTTGTAATGATTCATTTACATACAGGGCTGGATTTTGTGAGTATGTGGTTTGTTTTGTTTATTTTTCGCTAGGGACCCTTGTGATTTGAAGAAATATGTCCTTTATTTAGTTCTAGGATGTTCTGTTTAATAATATTCTGTTTTTCATTTTCCTTGTTCTGGCTTAGTAGAACTCTTTTTTTTTTTTTTTTTTTTTTTTTTTTTTTTTTTTTTTTGCGGTACGCGGGCCTCTCACCGTTGTGGCCTCTCCCGTTGCGGAGCACAGGCTCCGGACGCGCAGGCTCAGCGGCCATGGCTCACGGGCCCAGCCGCTCCACGGCATGTGGGATCTTCCCGGACCGGGGCACGAACCCGTGTCCCCTGCATCGGCAGGTGGACTCCCAACCACTGAGCCACCAGGGAAGCCCAGTAGAACTCTTAATAGTCCTCCTAATTGGCCTTCTGGATTGATCTTCTGTACCTCTGATCTTTTATCTCATATTTTTTGGATCTTTTCCCCCTCGACCATTACTTTTTTGGAAGATTTGCTTGATTTTATTTTCTAACCTGTGTATATATACATACGTTGCAATCATATATAGTCTTTAAAAGTATAACTCTAAAGCATTTTTCTTGTTCTGTTTTTCTTAACATCCTATCCCTGTTTTATGGATATAATATCTTCTCAAATCAATCACAAACCAGTACGAATTTTTATTTAAATGTTCTAAATTGTAATTCTTTTATTGAAGTTGTGGTGTTTTGGTTTTGTGTGGGTGTATGTGTTTTAGTCTTGGGCTTCCTCTCTTAAATGTCTGATGATTCTCAATTGTCCATTTGTATTTAAGTAAGAGGATTTGTTTTAGAGTGAGCAGGAAATGTCATCCTGAGGTGTCCCCTAAATTCTAGAATTCAGAAGACTTTGCTGTGAGGTGCAAACTCCTGCACTGATTGCCCGGTCTTTTCTGAATCTCTCTGCAGCAGAGAGCCCTGTGGTGCCTCAGCTGCTGGGTGTGCTGCCCACTGGGGTCGTAGTAAACTTATGGCGTATTGACTTTCCAAGAACTCATCCCTTTCTGCTTGCATCTTACTTGGGACTCCATTGTACTTGGTCTCTTCCAGTGTGGCACTTCTTCAGGATTTTGCATGGAAGATCCCTTTTTTGACTCCATGCCTTTCTGTGTGTATTTTACACTGCCATTTCTATATAGTGCAAATAGTATCAGGGTCCAATACTCTTATCTGTTCTTTTTCTTCTAGAAAGTTTTTGAAGTCTTTTGTCTCTGTTGTTCTTCTACCAGTTCTTTTAATTGATATGGTTTTATACTTTTTGGTTTTCACTACTTTTTAACCTATTATTTTAAAAGTATCTAGGAAGGGAGAGGGATAAACTCATTTGCCAAGTTATATACTTAGTTGAATTGGTAACCTTCTTAAATTGTTTTAAATTTAGACACTTCATCAATTCAGAGAATTTCTCCATTATTCTGACTTAGTGAAATTTTACTATATCTTGGATCAGATATTAACATATAGATTCAAGAGAGTAGGCCCAAATTAGGTAATCAGACACTGGTATGTGTGCTTGGAATGATGTGGCTTCCGGACCTATTGAAATTCCTCAACTTGGCCTAAGGGCATTTAGTAAAATCGCTTTGGTTCAATGCCTTTTTGGAATGAAGGCAGTGAGATGTTTGTTTCGTTCTGTCATAATCTTCCATCGGTCTTTCTCACTTACCCTTTTACTAACTAGCATAGTCTTGTGATGGCATTGTTCTTTTCTTTTTCTATTTTCATGAGATAAGGTCACAAATTATTTTATATACTTCCACCTATATTCTTTAGAGAGAATAACTTTTGGTTCATAGTATTATATTGTGCGTGTGTGCGTGCACACGTGCACAGGTGACACACAAAGAATTACAAATACTGTATGTGATCACAAGGACCACAGATTCCCTGAAGTCCTTTATGGGGACTTTCCTATTTTAGTAAATTTTCTAGTCCTTGTTTGTTTCTGAACGTTTTTCCCTAGCTGAGTAGAGATTTTTAAAATGTTACGTGTATGTGTATGTGTGTGTTGTGTGTGCACAGAAAGGGAATGGAATGCCTTTAAAAAATTAAACTACTCTTTTAGATCACAATAAAAATTAAATATCATGTGCAGTATTATTAGAATGGGAGTCACTAGGGTTAGAGCGTTTTGCTTTCGCTGGTTGAAATTTAAAAAGACTTATAAGAGATGAATGTTGGGTATTTGACATTGAGATGTCTAAGCCCTAACATTGCATCTTGGGAAAAGTCCACAGAGTAGTTCAGAAAATTCAAAAACAGGAGAGAATAGGATCAAGGAAGTTGAGGACGGGTAGATTACAAAGGGGCACGTGGACAGCAGAGGTCTCAAAATAATAGAGAATGGTCGTCTTTGTGTTTGCTCTGCTCTGGTGTTCTGGCCTCTGCACACTTCCAGCTCTCTCTATAAGGATGTCTTCTCCATCATCCTTACCCCGTACGTTAGGGATGACTTCAGCTTTTGACTAGAGCTTGACTCAACTACTTTGATAGTTATCTGGATCTTTTGATGTCTTCTTCCTTTCTCTGAATTTGCTTTACTTTCCAAGCTGATCACTTTCTTTGAGTTATTTCTGTTCCCCCAGACTTTTCTCTTCCCAAGCCTCTCCTTTCCTTTCAGTGAGGTCCTGACACCTTCTCTTATTTCTCCTCTCATTCTCATCTGATTCTTCTTGCACACGGGGTTTCCTATTCTCCTTTCATTGCTTCTTACCTCTGTTCCCACTGCTGACTGACTGACAGGCTGTTAGCCAGTTTGGCAGGGCCTTTCCATTCTGTTAGTTCTGGGCCAGCTACAAACTTCTTCCTTATTTACTCTAAGGCTTTCCAAGTCTAAAGTTTCTTGGAGTGTGCACACAACATCTCCCTCCATAGGAAATAGAGTTTGAACAGTAGTGTTTATAGTAGTAACTCCAAATGGAAGTAAAATGATACCCAGTTGCTATTATTCATTCATTCACAAATATTTATTAAGTGCCACTAGTGCCAAGCTCTGAGGCTATAACTGTGAACAAGACAAACCAAGGGCCTTGGCTCTGGCCTCTTGGAGTTTATTTTATATTAAATCATGAACAAACAAACAACAGAAATCCTCTAAATAAAACAAAATAATTAAAAATTATACAAGCAAAAATATCCAAACTGATTTTCTGTTAGTTATGAAATTCTTCCAAAGAGCTCTTTCTGGTAATATTTTAAACTTTCCTTAGTCTAATATTTATATTTTAAATATTTCTGTATTTTATTTGGAGGTGGGCAGTGAAAATGGGTTGGAGGTCTTGATGACATGCTTATTTTAAAATTATTTTTGGTGGGGACAGCTCTTGATGGTCTGTTGCTATGGAAGACTGGGAAACTGATCTGACAAAACCCAAGCTTATCCCAGCCATTCCTTCTAGACTTTCTCAGTCAAACTCATTGTGAGTATCCCAAGTGATTTATTCTCCCTGTCCCATTATATTCCTGTTTTTCGTGGTTGAAATTGGAAGAAATTACAGTTGGAGTACCTTGAAAGGTAGAAAACTAATATGGAATAATGGAGAATTGGCTGTATGTACATTGTGGAATTTTACAGACACCTTGGCTATGACTATGAATTAGGACATTCAGAAGCATGTGGCATTATTGCTTTTATAATTACTTTGCTATTGCTTTTAGCATCCTTTCTTCTTTGTCACAGAGCTGTGGTTTGGGGCTACCGTTTAATCACTCTGGCAAGCAGAGTAGCTGAATTCAATCTTTTTCTCCTTTTCTTTATGAAAATGAAATAGTAAAGATATGCAAACTCCATCTTTGGGAACAGCTAAATTGGAAACCAAGAACATTTCTGTCTTAAACATCCTTGGTGGTTTTATACTGCATGTAATTGGCATGGAAATAGAATATATTCTTTGCGATTATACATTATGTTTTCTCTTCATTAGAAATGATGATGTTTGTATGTTTATTTATGTAAATAACATAGAGAGACCCCCCCCGCAGAGGTAGTGGGATTGGTATTATGAGATACAGTTTTACTACTTGCTGTGTGATCATGAACTTAACCTCCTTGAAGTTCATTTTATGTATAAAGTGGTAATAATAATACAAATCTCAAAGTGTTTATATGAGGATTAAGTAAGATAATGTAAGTTAAAGTACTTATACTCAAAAAGATGAGTTGACCCTTAATCTTAGGTATACACATTTTCTAGTAGATTTGTTATGTCAACAAAGGGGGGAAAACAGTATCAATGAGTCAGTGGGGTTACAGAGAATATATTGTATAGGCTCATTATAAGGGTATGAGATGGGGGGTCAGTTTTTTGTGTCATTGCATGGCGTACATGTTAACATTTTTACCCAATATGTACACATACAAGTATGATCACCTTTCTATGCTGTACATTCTCCTCACTCCTTTTTATTCTATATAATAGATACAATTGCAAAGGACTTTATGAATTGCTACATGTGTGCTAAAGAGTAACAGTGATTTTTAAACTCAGTACACAATGCAATTAATGTTTATAGAAGACAGTATGTACCTGCCAAGTGGGTACTTTGAAAATGAAATTGTTTTTCATTGTGTGAAACTGCTTGAAAATGTGCTTATCCAAATCTTTCTTTTTCTTATGGCCAAAATACGGTGATATAGAAATTAATTATGATTATACACTTGAGGCTGGTTCTTCTTCTTTTTCTTCTTTTTATAAAAATAAAATTTAAAGAAACAAAGTTTCGAGATTGGTTCAAAATGGTGGAGTAGAAGGACGTGCTCTCATTCCCTCTTACGAGAGCACCAGAATCACAACTAACTGCTGAACAATCATCGACAGGAAGACACTGGAACTCACCAAAAAAGATACCCCACATCCAAAGACAAAGGAGAAGCCACAATGAGACGGTAGGAGGGGTGCAATCACAGTAAAATCAAATCCCATAACTGCTGAGTGGGTGACTCACAAACTGGAGAACACTTATACCACAGAAGTCCACCTACTGGAGTGAAGGTTCTGAGCCACACGTCAGGCTTCCCAACCTGGGGGTCTGGCAACGGGAGGAGGAATTCCTAGAGAATCAGACTTTGAAGGCTAGCGGGATTTGATTGCAGGACTTTGACAGGACTAGGGGGAACAGAGACTCCACTCTTGGAGGGCACACACAAAGTAGTGTGCGCATCAAGACCAAGGGCAAGGAGCAGTGACCTAATGGGAGACTGAACCAGACCTACCTGCTAGTGTTGGAGGGTCTCCTGCAGAGGCGGGGGTGTGGCTATGTCTCACTGTGAGGAGAAGGACACTGGCAGAAGTTCTGGGAGGTACTCCTTGGCATGAGCCCTCCCAGAGTCTGCCATTAGCCCCACCAAAGAGCCCGGGTAAGCTCCAGTGTTGGGTCACCTCAGGCCAAACAACCAACAGGGAGGGAACCCAGCCCCACCCATCAGCAGACAAGCAGATTAAAGTTGTACTGAGCTCTGCTTACCAGAGCAACACCCAGCTCTACCCACCACGAGTCCCTCCCATCAGGAAACTTGCACAAGCCTCTTCGATAACCTCATCCACCAGAGGGCAGACAGCAGAAGCAAGAAGAACAACAATCCTGCAGCCTGTGGAACAAAAACCACATTCACAGAAAGATAGACAAGATGAAAAGGCAGAGGGCTATGTACCAGATGAAGGAACAAGATAAAACCCCAGAAAAACAACTAAATGAAGTGAAGATAGGAAACCTTCCAGAAAAAGAATTCAGAATAATGACAGTGAAGATGATCCCGAGCCTCGGAAAAAGAATGGAGGCAAAGACTGAGAAGATGCAAGAAATGTTTAAGAAAGACCTAGAAGAATTAAGGAACAAACAAACAGAGATGAACAATACAATAACTGAAATGAAAACTACACTAGAGGGAATCAATAGCAGAATAACTGAGGCAGAAGAACGGATAAGTGACCTTGAAGACAGAATGGTGGAATTCACTGCTATGGAGAAGAATAAAGAAAAAAGAATGAAAAGAAATGAAGAAAGCCTAAGAGACCTCTGGGACAACATTGAACGCAACAACAGTCTCATTACAGGGGTCGCAGAAGGAGAAGAGAGAGAGAAAGGAACAAAGAAAATATCTGAAGAGATTATAGTTGAAAACTTCCGTAACATGGGAAAGGAAATAGCCACCCAAGTCCAGGAAGTGCAGAGAGTCCTATACAGGATCCCAAGGAGAAACACGCCGAGATACATAGCTGCCAAATTGGCAAAAATCAAAGACAAAGAAAAATTATTGAAAGCAGCAAGGGAAAAATGACAAATAACATACAAAGGACCTCTCGTAAGGTTAACAGCTGATTCCTCAGCAGAAACTCTACAAGCCAGAAGGGAGTGGCATGACATATTTAAAGTGATGAAAGAGAAGAACCTACAACCAAGATTACTGTACCCAGCAAGGATCTCATTCAGATTCGATGGAGAAATCAAAAGTTTTACAAGCAAAAGCTAAGAGAATTCAGCACCACCAAAACAGCTCTACAACAAATGCTAAAGGAAATTCTCTAAGTGGAAAACACAAGAGAAGAAAAGGACCTCCAAAAGCAAACCCCAAACAATTAAGAAAATGGTAATAGGAACATACATATTGATAATTACCTTAAATGTAAATGGATTAAATGCTCCAACCAAAAGACACAGGCTCGCTGAATGGATACAAAAACAGGACCCATATATATGCTGTCTACAAGAGACCCACTTCAAACCTAGGGACACATACAGAGTGAAAGTGAGGGGATGGTAAAAGATATTCCATGCAAATGGAAATCAAAAGAAAGCTGGAGTAACAATACTCATATCAGATAAAATAGACTTTAAAATAAAGAATGTTACAAGAGACAAGGAAGGACCCTACATAATGATCAAGGGATCAATCCCAGAAGAAGATATAACAATTGAAATATATATGCACCCAACATAGGAGCACCTCAATACATAAAGCAACTGCTAACAGCTATAAAAGAGGAAATCGACAGTAACACAGTAATAGTGGGGGACTTTAACACCTCACTTACACCAATGGACAGATCACCCAACAGAAAATTAATAAGGAAACACAAGCTTTAAATGACACAATAGACCAGAGAGATTTAATTAATATTTATAGGGCATTCCATCCAAAAACAGCAGATTACACTTTCTTCTCAAGTGCCCATGGAACGTTCTCCAGGATAGATCACATCTTGGGTCACAAATCAAGCCTCAGTAAATTTAAGAAAATTGAATCATATCAAGCATCTTTTCTGACCACAATGCTATGAGGTTAGAAATCAATTACAGGGAAAAAAACGTAAAAAAGACAAACACATGGAGGCTAAACAACATTATTAAATAACCAAGAGATCACTGAAGAAATCAAAGAGGAAATCAAAAAATACCTAGAGTGCTTCCCTGGTGGTGCAGTGGTTGAGAATCTGCCTGCCAATGCAGGGGACACGGGTTTGTGCCCCGGTCCGGGAAGATCCCACATGCCATGGAGCGGCTGGGCCTGTGAGCCATGGCTGCTGAGCCTGTGCGTCTGGAGCCTGTGCTCTGCAACAGGAGAGGCCACAACAGTGAGAGGCCCGCGTACCACAAAAAAAAAAGCAAACAAAAAAAAAAAACCTAGAGACAAATGACAATGAAAATTCGATGATCCAAAACCTGTGGGATGCAGCAAAAGCAGTTTTTTTTTTTTTTTTTTTTTTTTTTTTGTGGTACACGGGCCTCCCTCTGCTGTGGCCTCTCCCGTTGCGGAGCACAGTCTCCGGACGCGCAGGCTCAGCGGCCATGGCTCACGGGCCCAGCCGCTCCGCGGCATGTGGGATCCTCCCGGACCGGGGCGCGAACCCGGTTCCCCTGCATCGGCAGGCAGACGTGCAACCACTGCGCCACCAGGGAAGCCCCAAAAGCAGTTTTAAGAGCGAAGTTTATAGCAATACAATCCTACCTCAAGAAACAACAAACAGCTGAAATAAACAATCTAACCTTACACCTAAAGGAACTAGAGAAAGAAGAACAAACAAAACCCAAAGGTAGTAGAAGAAAAGAAATCATGAAGGTCAGAGCAGAAATAAATGAAATAGAAACAAAGAAAATAGGAGCAAAGATCAGTAAAACTAAAAGCTGGTTCTTTGAGAAGATAAACAAAATTGATAAACCATTAGCCAGACTCATCAAGAAAAAGAGGGAGAGGACTCAAATCAATAAAATTAGAAAGGAAAAAGGAGAAGTTACAACAGACACCGCAGAAATACATCACCCTGATACCAAAACCAGACAAAGATACTACAAAAAAAACAAATTACAAACCAATATCACTCATGAATATAGATGCAAAAATCCTCTACAAAATACTAGCAAACAGAATCCAATAACACATTAAAAGGATCATACACCATGATCAAGTGGGATTTATCCCAGGGATGCAAGGATTCTTCAGTATACGCAAATCAATCAGTGTGATACACCATATTAACAAACTGAAGAATAAAAACCATATGATCATCTCAATAGATGCAGAAAAAGCTTTTGACAAAACTCTACACCCATTCATGATAAAAACTCTCCAGAAAGTGTGCATAGGGGGAGCCTACCTCAACATAATAAAGGCCACTTATGACAAACCCACAGCAAACATCACTGTCAATGGTGAAAAACTGAAAGTATTTCCTCTAAGATCAGGAACAAGACAAGGATGTCAACTCTCACCACTCTTATTCAACATAGTTTTGGAAGTCCTAGCCACAGCAATCAGAGAAGAAAAAGAAATAAAAGGAATACAAATTGGAAAAGAAGAAGTAAAACTGTCACTGTTTGCAGATGACATGATACTATTCATAGAGAATCCTAAAGATGCCACCAGAAAACTACTAGAGCTGATCAATGAATTTG